>NC_056751.1:831025263-831325263 GCF_019279795.1 Protopterus annectens
ACTTATTTTAAACAGGTGGCCACAAAAACCCTGCTATCTGCAAGACAAATGCTGCAAGCCTTGGGGTTCATGACCTCCTGTATTCTTCTAATTCCATATGCAAGACTGCATATGAGGAAACTTCAGTGGTACTTAAAAAGTTTATGGAGTCAGCATTGTCACAGCCTGGAAACAATGATTCCTATCATTCCTTGCCTGCAACTAGAGTTCCTATGGTGAACAGAGGCCTGCCACCAAAACAAGGGACTGCCATTCACACCACCCCCTGCCGCCCAAACCCTAACTACAGACGCATCAGACTATGCATGGGGGGGCTCATCTGGCAGGGAAGTGCATTCAGGGCAAATGGAGCCCAAATCAAATGCACCTTCATATCAATCAAAACGAAATGCTAGCTGTACAGAATGCACTGACAGCCTTCAAGGACTACCTTCATCCAGGACAACTAATGGTAAAGATGGACAACACCACAGTTATGTGGTACATAAACAAGCAGGGGGGTACACATTCCTACTCCCTCTGCAGACTAGCCATGGCATTGTGGAACACGGCCTTGAGCTATCAAGTACAACTACAAGCTCAATTCCTGCCAGGAAAGCTGAATATTTTGGCAGACGAACTAAGCAGAAATCTCATCGACCCACAAGAATGGAAACTGGAACCATGGATTTTCAGCATGTTGACACGCAAATGGGGGAACCCAGAAATAGATCTTTTTACCTCACCCCAGAACTACCAGTTTGATAGATTTTGCACAAGAACTCCTCACAAAAAAGCCTGTAAAGTGGATGCTCTGTCCTTCAGCTGGGAAAATCTGTCACTCTATGCCTTTCCCCCTCTGCCTCTACTTTCCAAGGTTCTACTAAAAGTCAAACAGGACAAACCAAAAATTATTTTGATTGCTCCAGACTGGCCTCGCCAACACTGGTACCCACTCCTACTCAGTCTGTCACAAATTTCTCCATGGCACCTGCCTCAGACACCTTCCTTAATGTCTCAGCAGAACAAGCAAATTCTGACCCTCAGCTCCAAACTTTGAATCTTGCAGCTTGGCTAATCACTTAAATTTCCCCTTAGCATCCCTCAGCAAACATGTGATGGATGTCATTTTGGAAGCGAGAAGACCTCGTACTAGAAAATCTTATGCTGATAAATGGAAAAGATTCTGTGCCTGGAATCAGTCTCAAGGGATAAGCACAGCAGTGCCCAATTTACCTCAGATTTTGCAATACTTAACTGAGATACTTCACAAGAGCCTGTCTTTTTCTTCCATAAAAATCCATGCCTCAGCCATTTCAGCTCATTACAACACAGAACCCCCCCCCCCCCTCTTCTCTCATCCTCTGCTAAAGCAGTACCTTAGAGGGGCCAAAAACTTGAGACCACCCAGGAGAGCTCCAACCCCTGCCTTTTGGTGTAACCTTGCATACCTTAAGAGAGCACTTCCACTGGGAATGCCAGGACTATCCTCAGTCCAAAAAGAGACTCAGGGAATTTTTAGATTTGCCTCAGCACAGGCCTCTAGCTATACCCCCTGTCCTGGATATTGTAGATGATGTCTTCTTGGAGTCCAGTCTTACTCCTGACACCTTACCACCAGCTCCTAGAAAACCTGGCAGGTACTACAAAGTACCTGACTCTCACAAATTTCTCTTTAGGAATCCTACTGCGGATCCAGAGACCATTTCCCAGGGACCTAAAGGCATTAAGGCTACTACAGCCAAATACCCTACCCTTTCAGACAGGGATGCAAGAGCTTTAGGCAGATGGGGTAAGAAGGTATGTGCCTCTACAACTCTTGCCATCAGAGCTTGAATTGCCAGATGTCCTTCAAGAATGCAACTGCAGTCATAACATGTGGGTTGTCTTGCCTCAGGCAGCCCTCGGTCGGCCGGATTCCAAAGTCTGGGTCCGACGTCGGCTGATGTCGCATTTCTCTCCGACGTCAGAGTGGCTGAAGTACATAAGCATCAGCCGACGCCATTTTCTTCAGTCTTTCTTGCCGCACGGTGCCCGAAGCAGAAGCAGTTAGCAAGTGCCGGTCGGTCAGCTCCTGTATTCTACGATACCGAAGTCATCAAAAAAGCTAAGTACCCCATTGGGGACCTTTTCTTGCCTCAGCCGATGTCAGAAATTACTGAAAAAGTTAACAATTGTCTTTTTTGTGGTAAACAAATACCTCATAAGGATTTCCACTCTACTGCCTCCCTTGCCTGGGCCCAGACCACACGCCTCGGCCTGTGTAGCCTGTGCTCGCTTCAACAAGCGCACTCTCAGGCGGGCGGAGTTCGCTGAAGATTTTTTGATAAATTTGCTTACACCATGCCGTGGATCTTCCGACATCGCAAACTCCCAAAGCGAAAAGACCGGGACCGACATCCTCGGCCCGCATCTACCACCGGCCTCGCCAAAACCTAGTGCGAGTGCTCCGGTTCCCTCTGAGACGTCTCCACCGCCCGAACCGAAGACACCGCATTATCGACGACTCCGATTCCAGACATTACTCCGACGCCAGTTATAGATTTTCCTCCGGATACCGAAACCGAGGAAATGCCCGAGACCATTGCTGTAGACAAGGTCACTCCTGCACGTGGAGCTGCCAGGCCTCCTATGGCCATGTCTATTAAGGCCTACACTAGGGCTAAGGCAGCCAGCAAAACAAAGCATATTATTTCTAAATCCTTACCTCAGCCTACTCCAGAGACACAAATTATGTCCATGGCTGCTGATTTAATTTCCATGATAAGAGGTTCACAGGCCCATCCTGAGAGAGGATTCCAGCCCCCTCCTGATAAAAGGCCCCGGGTTGAACCCTCTGACCCTACTCCTTCAGATGAAGATTCTGAGGGCTCTGTCCACTCTGATAGCCAGGAAGAGCTCTTTCAGACCTATGAGGACTCAGATGCAGAAGATTCCATCCCCGGCCTCCCTCCTGAGGATATTTCTTTTGGGGAAGTTCTGCACACCATGAGGGAACATTTCAAGTGGCAAGGTCAGAATATTCTGATTCTAGGAAAGCCTTAGACTTTGCTTAAGAAGCTTCAGCACAGGCCCTTAGCTATTCCTCCTGTACTTGATGTTCTGGATGATTTGTATTCTGACTCTAGTGCTACCTCTGATTCTCTTCCTCCTGCTCCAGCCAAGCCAGACAGGTATTACAGGGTCCCAGAAACTCATTCCCATTTATTCAGGGCCCATACTGCTGATTTGGAAACTATTTCACAGGGGCCTAAAGGAGTTTCAGCTTCCACCTCAAAAAATCCTTTGCCCTCCAACAGGGAAGCTAGGTCATTAGAGAGATGGGGCAAAAAGGTTTACACATCCACTACCTTATCTATGAGAGCTTTAAATTGCCTTTTTCATATGTTACAATATCAGGATTATCTGTTAGAAGATTTACAAAAAACATTAGCTACTCCTGATCCTTTAGACAGGAAGACTTTGCAGGAAGCTGTACATAACACTCAGCAAGTAAGCAATCACTTCCTGCAGTGTGGATATGATGCACTGGAAGCTTCATGTAGGGCAGCTATGACAGGGGCAGTCATTCGTAGACATGCTTGGTTAAAAGATCAACCTCTACCAGATCATGTAAAAGCAAAACTTCTGGATGCACCTTTGGAAAAGAACAAGCTTTTTGGTGCAAATGCTAAGGATGTGTTAAAGACCATCGAAGAAAAAGCAAAATCAGTTCAGACAGTGAAAGATTTCCTCCAGGTTCAACCACCCAGATTCAGTAGGAATTGGCCTTCAAAAAACTGGTCCTTTCCTAATCCAGAAAAGTTTCAAAGGGGTAAGAACAGACGTGGCCGAGGAAGAGGCCAATACAGAGGCCCTTACAGGGGACGACAATGGCAGCCAGGAAACCAAAGAAGTGACGCAGGGATTTCACCTGCTGCACAACCACAATCTCAATGACTTTCCTCTACTACCGCCTACCAGGGAACAACTAGAAGCTCCCTTGGAAATTATCTCTGTTTGCAGAAAACTGGCACAGACTGACAAAGGACAAATGGATTTTGGACATTATAGACCGAGGGTACAGGTTTCATTTTCATACCTTACCAAGAAAACAAGGCATGCCAAACCTACCACAAAATCAGAGGGCAGAGGCTATCAAGCAAATCACTCTGCTGACTCGGATGAAAGCAATAGAAAGAGTTCCACAACAAGAACAAGACCAGGGTTTTACTCAAGACTGTTCCTTGTTCCAAGAAAAGAATCTCAATGGAGACCAATACTGGACTTGTCCGCATTAAACACCTTTCTCATAGTACCAAAGTTCAAAATGCTGACTCTACAGCAACTCCTTCCCATGCTGGGCAAGGGGTCGTGGCTGATTACTCTGGACCTCAAGGAGGCATACCTGCATGTCCCTATCAGACACAGCTGCAGAAGATACCTCAGATTTCTTGCAGGGCCAGAGCATTATCAATTCTCAGCATTGCCATTTGGCTTATCTACTGCGTCCAGAGTATTTACAAAATGCCTGGCTTCAGTAATTGCTCATTGCAGGCTCCAGGGTATACAAATTTACCCGTACCTGGACGACTGCCTCATACAAGCGGACGACAAATTGATGTTGACAAAACCTGGATTATGTCATACGATTACTTCAAGCTCTGGGATACACAGTCAACTTCCAAAAGTCAAGACTGCAGCCATCCCAGCAAATAATCTTCTTAGGAGCCAAACTAGACACAGACTCTCAGATGGCTTACCTGACAGAAGACAAGCAAGAGAAGTTAACTCATTATTTCAAAGGTCTAGCAAAACTCACCCAGATGACTGCAAGGAGATTCCTACAGGCCCTGGGTTACATGGCATCCTGCATTCTCCTGGTTCCTTTCGCAAGACTACACATGAGAAAGCTTCAATGGTACCTAAAAAGCATTTGGTCTCAACACAGCAACAACTTGGAGACAATCATACCACTAATTCCCTGCCTACAAAAGGAATTCCTATGGTGGGCCTGGCTGAGCCAGAGAAACACAGGTATGTCATTCAAAAAACCACAGATAACACAGTCCATGACTACAGACGCCTCAGACCTTGGATGGGGGGCGCACATGGAAGGCAGGTGTATACAAGGACAATGGTCTCCAAAGGAAACACATCTGCATATAAACCAAAAGGAAATGCTGGCAGTAATGCATGCCATAGAGGCCTTTCAACACCAACTCCAGCAAGGCCATTTAATGATACGGACAGACAACACCACTGTGATGTGGTACATAAACAAGCAAGGGGCACCCACTCTTACCCTCTTTGCAGACTGACAATGCAGCTTTGGGAGAAATCGCTGAGCCTAAACATCCAGTTACAATCCCAGTTTGTTCCAGGAAAAGACAATGTGTTGGCGGACAGCCTAAGCAGGAATTTCACAGATCCACACGAGTGGAGGTTACATCCGGCCTTCAGGCAACTCACTTCGACATGGGGCAAGCCAGAAGTGGACCTATTTGCCTCTCATCTCAACCATCTTCTACCAAAATTCTGCACAAGGACATACCATCCAAAAGCTTGGAAAATAGATGCCCTCTCATTCAACTGGAACTCCCTAACAATCTATGCATTCCCACCTCTGCCACTGATGACCTCAGTATTACTAAAGATCAAAGCAGAGAGACCCAAGGGAATCATAATAGCTCCGGACTGGCCAAGGCAACACTGGTACCCACTACTACGGAGCATATGTCACACCAGGAGGTGGGCCCTTCCCCAATGGCCTCTACTTCTGACGCAGCACAACTTCGAAACAGTGCATCTAAATCTTCAGACACTGCAGCTAACAGCCTAGGAGATCCCATAAATAACTTCAGCCTATCTCTCTCCAAGGAAGTTCAGCGGATACTAACAGAGGCTCGAAGACCATCCACCAGAAAGGTTTACTTAGCAAAGTGGAAAAGATTCAGCAATTGGAATAACAGCAAGGGACATGATGCATCATTGTTGAGCATCCCACTCATCTTGGAATATGTGGCAGATATGCTACAGAATGGCCTCTCATATTTTTCCATAAAGATACATGCATCTGCTATTTCAGCTAGATACAACACTGATCCTCCTGTTTTTTCACACCCTTTACTAAGGCAATTTCTCAGGGAAATCAAGAACATTAAGCCACCAAGAAAGGCCCCAGTGCCAGCCTGGGACCTCAATTTTGTCCTAGAAAAACTGACTCTACCCCCATTTGAGCCAGCAGCTTCAGTTGACTTGCAGTTTCTCTCATGGAAGACAGCTTTCCTGTTGGCAATTACATCAGCAAGAAAGGTTTCGGAACTACAGGCCCTAATGGCAATACCACCCTTTATTATTTTTCACAGAGACAGGGTTTCATTAAGGACCAACCCTACCTTTATGCCAAAGGTGGTATCTAGGGTTTCTTTAAATCAAGCCATTCATCTGCCTGCTTTCTTCCCCAATCCTGAGAACAAGGGGGAAAGACTGTTGCATACCTTGGACATTCACAGACAACTTCGTTACTACCTGGACAGAACCAAGGCCAGTAGGAATTCTGAACAACTTTTTGTAGCTTACGCCCCTGCAGTCCAAGGAAAAGCAATTTCAAAACAGACTATTTCAAAATGGATTGGGCTTTGCATCAGATTCTGTTATTCCTTTCATGGAAAGACTGTTCCAGCCAATGTCAGACCACATTCCACCAGAGCTACAGCCACCTCTACAGCATTCTTAAGAGGGGTGCCTACTAAGGACATTCTAGAAGCTGCTACATGGAGCTCCGTGCATACATTCTCCAAACACTACTTTCTCCCTCTATATTCCAGATCCAGAGCAGGCTTTGCTTCAGCAGTCCTGCAGGGTTTGATTGCCATACCATCTTTTTCCTAGAGCATTCCTCCTCCCCCAGCTAAGCTATGGTATTCTACCCACATGTTATGACTGCAGTTGCATTCTTGAAGGACATAGTACAGTTTTGTACCTACCATAAATGTAGACGTCCGATAGACATGCAACTGCAGTCGGATTTTCCCACCCTCCATACCCCTCTATGCCTAGGGTCCACTCCTATCCCTGTTTCTCTTAGCTGGGGATATCTGTTATGGTGTATTTGTTTTATTGCTCATTTATTTGTTTGGAATCCTGTTTGTCTTCCAATTTGATTACAGCCTTCCTTGGAGGGCACCTGGCATCTGGGGCAAGAAACACTGAAGAAAATGGCGCCGGCTGATGCTTATGTACTCCAGCCGCTCTGACGTCGGAGAGAAATGCGACATCAGCCGACGTCGGACCCAGACTTTGGAATCCGGCCAACCGAGGGCTGCCTGAGGCAGGACAACCCACATGTTATGACTGCAGTTGCATGTCTATCGGACATCTACATTTATGGTAGGTACAAAACTGTACTTTTCACATATTGAAGTGCCAGCAACATATTATAGAACTAATTAAACAAAAAATGGTGTTACTTCCAGATTGTGGAGAAAATAAAGAATTACAAGAGTTAATGCATTCTGTAAAGCAAGTTAGTAAACATACTTTGCAGTGTGGGTTGTAATGCCTTAGAAGCATCTTGCAGGGCTGCTGTCACTGGGTCTGTACTGAGAAGGCATGCTTGGCGAAAGGAACAAGTGTTGCCTGATCATGTCAAAGCAAAATTACTAGATGCTCCATTAAATCAGGACGTTTGTTTGGCACAAAATCAGAAGAAGTTCTTAAAAAGATGGAAGAAAAAGGTAAATCTATGCAAACCGTCAAAGATTTCTTACAGGTTCAGCCACCTAGATTCAGTAGGCATTGGTCTTCAAAAAACTGGTCCTTTCCAGTTCCTCTCAGGCCTTCTCAGTCCAAACCCAGGGGAAACAGACCACCAAGACTACAGTCTCAGGGTATGCAGAGTTCTAAACAATGGAGTGTTTCCACCTCAAAACCAGGGAGTGGTAAGCCACCCCCATGTGGAAAAAGTTCACAATGACTTTCCAATTATCCTTTCCAGCCATGCCCAAGTACTTGTGCCCCTAGGAGGAAAACTCGCCCTTCATGCAAAAAACTCAATGTTCATTACTCAGGACCAATGGGTTCTAAACATTGTATCCCAGGGATACAGATTCTACTTCCACTCACTGCCAACTCCAAGTGGGTTGTCCGACCTTCCTCCAAACCAGTGGGCAGAGGTGCAAAAGAAAGTACTTTCCTTTTTCCATATCAGGGCTATTCAACCTGTTCCAGTAGAACAGAGAGGACAGAGTTTCTACTCCAGACTGTTTCTGGTGCCCAGAAAAGAGGGCTCTTGGCACCCTATCCTGGATCTATCTATTCTCAACACCTTTCTGGTGGTCCCAAAATTCAAAATGCTTACACTGCAACAACTTCTTCCTATGCTAGCCAACGATGTCTGGTTAGTCACCTTAGACTTAAAATAAGCTTATCTGCACATCCCCATAAGGGAGTTTTGCAGGAAATATCTACATATCAGGGCAGGCTGTATGCAATATCAGTTCTCTGCATTTCCCTTTGGCTTATCTACTGCGCCCAGAGTATTCACAAAATGCCTGGCTCCAGCCATTGCATACTGCAGACAGAGAAATATTCAAATCTACCCATACCTGGACGATTGCCTGATTCAGGCGGACAGTCAGGAATTGCTACTTCAGCACCTGGCATTTGTAAAAGGACTTCTAACTTCACTGGGATGCACCATCAATGAAAAGAAGTCACAACTGGTGCCTGGCCAACAAATTGTATTCCTGGGAGCAAGTTTGAACACACCTTCCCAGATGGCATTCCTCACTCCAGAAAAGCAGGTTCATTTGACAAACTTTTTCAAACTAATGGCCAAGAAAACCCAGCTATCTGTAAGGAAAATACTGCAAGCCCTAGGGTTCATGGCCTCATGCATTCTGCTAATTCCATATGCAAGACTGCATATCATAAGAGGACTCTTCAGTTGTACTTAAAAAATCTTTGGTGTCAACATTCTCAGGACCTGAAAACAGTGATGCCTATCATACCTTGTCTAAGGCCAGAGTTACTTTGGTGGGCAGAAGCATGCAACCACAACAAGGGACTTCCTTTCACTCAACCCCTCGCTGCCCAAACCCTGACAACAGACGCATCAGACTATGCATGGGAGGCTCACATGGCAGGCAAATGCATTCAAGGTAAATGGAGCCCAGAACAAATTCCCCTGCATATCAATCAAAAAGAGATGCTAGCTGTGCAGAATGCCTTGACAGTCTTCAAATACCTTATCCTTCCAGGACAGCCCCTGATAAAGACAGGCAACACCACAGTTATATGATACATAAACAAGCAGGGAGGAACTCCTTACCCACTCTGCAGGTTAGCCATGGCTCTGTGGAACACAGCCTTGAGCATCCAAGTTCACTTACAAGCTCAATTCCTGCCAGGCAAGCAAAATTCACTGGCAAACGACTTAAGCAGAAATCTACTGGAACCCTCACGGGTGGAAACTGCACCCCAACTCATTCAAACTTCTAACCCAGAGGTGGGGAACACTGGAGGTGGACCTGTTTGCCTCCCCTCAAAACCACCAATTGAGCAAATTTTACACCAGGAACCCTCACAGCAGAGCCTGAAAGGTGGACATATGTCCAATATGGAAGCAGTCCTTTACATGGGAAAACCTCTCAATTTATGCCTTTCCTCCTCTGCTCCTCCTCTCGAGAGTACTACTCAGGATCAAGCAGGACAGGCCAAGGGCAATCCTTATTGCACCAGACTGGCCACGCCAGCACTGGTACCCAGTCCTACACAGTCTGACAGCAGTGCCACCCTGGCACCTACATCACACACCTTCCCTGCTCTCTCAGCAAGAGGGACAGATTTTGCATCCACAGCTGCAAACTCTAAACCTTGCAGTCTGGCTTATTTCCTAAATGCACCACCGGCATCCCTCAGCAAACAGGTGCTGGACGTCATCCTTGAGGCCAGAAGGCCTAGTACTAGGAAATTCTATGCTGAAAAGTGGAAAAAATATTGTTCATGGAGTCGGTCTCAAGGAAAGGACACAGCTGTGCCCAGCTTACCTCAAATCCTTGATTATCTAGCAGAGCTGCTCCACAGAGGCCTATCCTTCTCATCCATTAAGATTCATGCATCTGCCATCTCAGCTCATTATAATACTGAGCCTCCTTTCTTTTCTCACCCTCTCTTCAAACCGTTTCTGAAAGGAGCTAACAATTTAAGGCCCCCTAGGAGAGCTCCCACCCCGACCTGGGACCTTAACTTTGTATTGGAGAAGCTCACACATCCCTCCTTTGAACCTGCTGCTTCAGCAGAGTTCAAATTCCTCTCTTGGAAAACAGTCTTACTTCTAACTATTACTTCAGCAAGAAGAGTGTCTGAGTTACAGGCACTAATGGCTGTAGAGCCCTTCATTATTTTCCATGCTGACAGGGTTTCCCTTAGGACTAACCCTTCCTTTATGCCCAAGGTGGCATCCACTGTGGCTCTAAATCAATCCACCCACTTGCCAACCTTTTTCCTCAATCCTCAGAATAAAGGGGAAAGGATCCTGCACTCCTTGGACATGCACAGACAGCTCAGGTTCTACCTTGACAGGACTAAGCCTTTCAGAAAATCTGACCAGCTGCTAGTCAGCTTTGCTACAAGGGCAGAGGGCAAGGCCATTTCAAAGCAAACCATTTCCAAATGGATAGCGCACTGCATCCATTTCTGCTACAAGCACCATGGAAAACCTACCCCTCTTGGAATCAGAACTCATTCCACTTGAGCTACTTCAGCCTCTACAGCATTTATCAGGGGACTCCCTACCAGGGACATCCTAGAAGCTGCAACCTGGAATTCTGTACACACCTTCACCAAGCATTACCACTTACCTGTTTTTTCTAACTCCAGAGCTGGATTTGCTACAGCAGTCTTACAAGGCCTGCTAGCCAGTCAAAACACCTCTTGACTGCCTCCACCCTTCCTCAGCTTTGGAAATCAACCCTAGTGTGATGACTGCAACAGTGAAACATGAAGAACATAGTACAGTTGTGTACACTTGCCATAAATGTAGATGTTTGAGTGTATTCACTATTGCACTCCTGGTTTCCCTCCCTCCATCCCCCTGTTTTTTATATCCTTTCTACCTGTCCTCTTTATGGCCATATTTTATAGCAGGGGAATTTACCTTTTACTGGTGATGTTCCACACCAAGTAATAGCTTCCTATTTTGGGGGCTCCTGACATCTGGGGCAAGAAAAACTGATGTAATGGCATTGGCTGCATGTTTTATACCCCTGACGACCTGACGTCATGGAAGAGGCAACAGCAACTGATGCAGAAATCCCAAGACTCTGGTATTCAGGCTGACTGATGGCTACCTGCAGGCAGATAACCCAAGTGTGATGACTGCAACAGTGAATACACTCTAACATCTACATTTATGGTAAGTGCACACAACTGTACTTTCTCATCACTGCCTAGCTCTGAAAGAACTAAACTGGCTCGAACACACACACCACCTAAACCTAGTTCATCTGTCTTCTGAACCTAAAATGATATATACACTTGATATTTGATTAGCCTTCAAATCTGTCCTAAAAAGCTACATCCCTACTAGAGCCCTCCACTCTGAAAACAAGCAACTCCTAACTGTCTACATTCCAAACAAAAGAGTCAGACAGTGCCTATACGTTCATGCTATCTCCAAGCTCTTGAACTCTGCCAACAGACTTTACTACCATTGAGGGCTGTAACAACTTCAAACACACCCTAAAAATATATTTTCTTTGTAATCAGACCTGCCTCTGCTCTTTCCTTAACAAGTAAACTCCATTCACTGTCTTGAGCCTTTCCTTTCTACATCTGGAGATCCCTAGACCATGAATTTCATCCACTAACCATTACCGTATCGAACTAAGGAACTTTATGTATCTCTACATCCTACTCCACATTTCAAAGCATATGCTTGCTTCTAATATTCTGCTTCTCTGCCTGACCCTCACTCTTTACCTTAATCCTACCTGATTAAAAAAAAAGTTGTAATCTACCACATTACTTTTATTTAGTATTGCCTGTCTAGTACATGTATTGTATCTGCCTCTCTGTACTTATTTAGTATTCATTAGTTAATGTGTGCTTTAATTACTTGCTTTTGTCTTGCTCATGTAAAACGTTTTAACTTTCATGTATTATTTGGAGCTTTTCTTCCAGGACCTCCACTGAAAATGGGTTCTTGACCCAGTCAGACTTTCCAGTAAACAAATGTTAAATAAATAAATAATAAAAATAAATACTGTTACTGCCAGTGCTTGTTAAAATGAATTTCTTGGAAGTAAATCTGAAAAAAGGCTTGAGTGTTAAATTGACTACTGATTTCTGCTGCTTCTAATATTTTAATGTATATTTTACTGTCACAGGTGGACAAAGAGAAATGTGCCAGCACACTGGCGACGAAGGGACAAGCAAAAGCAGCACACTGAGCACTTGAGGCTCGACAATGACCAGAGAGAGGTAGGTGCTGTATTATTGGTCACAACGTATTGCCTTTACAATAGTCAGATGAAAAACATTAATGTCAAGAATCTCAGACTGGACATGGCCAAATGTAAAAAGTGAAGTAGCTTTTTTACTGAAGCTGCTGAAATGCAAACATCTGTTTCAACACAGGTTCTGCTTTATTTATTTTGCTTGGTTTTTATTGCATTTAAAATGTAAACATGTTAAATTGGTATATTTTATTATAACTTTAAACCTGGTTATGGTCTTGTGCCAAATTAAGTGTATTTGTTACTTTTGAAGTAAGTGTAAGTAATATACCATTAAAGTTGGACATAACCATCTACCATATAAAAAAAACATGAATTACCGATTTTGTTACATTTTATTTTGTTGATAAGGATGTACCCTTGAAAATTTTCTTGCAGCTGAAAATTCATGCCATACTAATTCCACAATGCCTTACTACCTAAATTAATGTATAAGCTAATGTGTTTCCATGATAAATGCATCAACAAGAGTGTCTATCAGAAAGACAAGTTGACAACTATATTTGGTAGGTGCCATACATTATATGAAGTGTAGTGTCCTGTATAAGACCTTGTTAAAATAGCTCCAGCCACTGAAAATTCCCATTCACATACCCAGGTCTGCAGTATGGCCATAATCTTATACAGCTTCACTAATATGCAGTCATGAATACTGAATTCACAGAACGGTTTTGTTCATTTAATGACTCTGCACACAAATAGGAATTTGCCCTAATATTTGTGAATAGTTAATGTAATGCCATGCATTTCTAAAAGATTGTTCGAATCCATTTCTTGATTCTTATTAATTCTGTGTTTCCGTCATGTTGTATTGTTTTTTCTAAATTTTTTTTAGAAATACATACAAGAAGCACGAAGTCTAGGTAGTACCATTAGACAGCCAAAGCTTTCTAACCTGTCTCCATCAGTAATAGCCCAGACAAACTGGAAATTTGTTGAAGGACTGCTAAAGGAGTGTCGAAACAAGGTAGGTTTTATGTATTATGCATCAAAGAGAAATACATTTTGTGTATTATTCCCTAGAGAGAAATTTGTATATTACTGTAAAGATCAAGGAAATTGTCAATTGCTAAAGTTACTCATGATGTTTTGTTCATTTTCTTTTCTGCTGACAACAGACTAAAAGGATGCTGGTGGAAAAGATGGGTCGAGAGGCAGTAGAACTAGGTCATGGTGAGGTCAACATAACAGGTGTTGAAGAGAATACCTTAATTGCTAGCTTATGTGATCTCTTGGAGAGGATTTGGAGTCATGGCCTTCTAGTTAAGCAGGTACAAAAACTATGATTTTAAGCAGATGTTGCAGTTAGATACCAGAGTTACAATGTGATGTAAAATGGCATACTTGCATGGCTACACAGCACATTCTTTTATAAACTGCATTAATGTATTTATTTGTTAACCAGGTAAGTGAACTAGTGTATTTTACTTTTTTAAGCCACTGTCTGGGATACTGACAGAAGAACATATACATAAGTTGTCAGAGACAAATTTTAGTTATGCTGTCAGACAGAGGAGTAGAAATGACCTTGTAAAGTGAGTAGTGCAGATATGTACAAGTAAACATAAACTAAAACTTGAAAGTGTTTTCAAATCAAGGTATGCTTAAAGTGGTGCAACAAAGCCTCTGATAGGTAGGTAGCTGAATAAAGAGGTTGGTGACTGGGAAAGTAGGTCGTAAATGGAGATGGTAAAAGATGTAAGTCTGTTAAAAAAGAGGATGAATGTAAAATTAAGTTATAGTCACAAGTTATTCATCACTTGTTTTTGAGAAGGCAGAGTCTAGCAATTATTTCAGTTTTCTAGATTTGATGTTCTAGCAGGGGTGCTGTAATAATTCAGGAAACAATTTTTACTTAGTCTGAATTAAGCAGTTCATAAAATGACTGCCTTTTAGCAGCATAATGTTAGTGGAAGTTTTAAAGAGATTGTTGCTCTGTGTAGTGCATAATGGTACATCACATTGTTTCATATTAGGAAAATCTTTTGTGGTGCAGTAAAGGTTACATTTATTGTGGTGCTATATGTTGTTAAAGACTCCATTTGACATAAACGTTTTTATTGATTTAGAATACAATTCTTCATACAGATTAAAGGCATTATTTTCCTAAAACAAATAGCATCCACGATGAGGGCAACAAAGGCCCTGATTCTTAAAGAATCGGGGCTGTTTTCCGGAACCTGTCAAATAAGAACTTTTGCCCTGAGTTGACAACAGTGCACCTGGCAAATATATGTGGGTCAGAGATAAGACAGTTCAGTGGAGCCACAGGTACTTATCATCAAGGAGGTACATGGGAAGACTCCCTATTAATGTGATTCTATAACATTCTGCATTATAGAGCCACATTATCTATGTAGAGCATATGCAGACTTATGCCTACATATCACAGCACCTTCTAAAGTCAGATGTACATACAGCTACGGAGGACTGAGACAGTGTACAGTATGATGGAAATACTGATGAGGGAAGGATAATGGATCTGTATAGTGAAAGGGTGTGGGGAGAGAAACAATAACAGCCATAGTACAACACTGACTGCACCTGAAATTTCAAAAAGGTAAGTGTGATACACTTGTTTGAGATTGTGTGCATGCTGTTCAGGGATTGTCACAGAGTCTATATCATTGTAAATCCAAGAAAACGGTCGAGTCCAAACAGGCTGTATTAACTTTTATTCCATAAAACCAGGTAAAATGGTGATAAAACTGTGAGCGCTTTTTGGATAACCCTTCATCAGACAATGAAACAGCATTCATGAAGTCTATTTAAATACATTTAAAAACACAACCACCAATCATCTCACTGCCCTCATTTTCCTAAGGGGTGGTCTTAAAGGTATACATGTATTCAACCCTGGTGGATGATTTGCTGCTAGTTCTATAATCCAGTGTAGTTCATTACACTCAGTGACATTCACTATGCCCTTCCCCTTTACTCATATGAGTAACTTGTATAACCATAAGTTTAAAGGTGTGTGTTGGCTTCTTAGAAGTATGCACATGCAGAGCATTATGTTCATCTTTCTGTCTAATACTGTATAAGTGATGTTGTATTCTAATTTTCAGTTTACACTTGGTTTCCCCTACATAGTAACTGGGGCATGATTGACACATTGCTAAATATACCACTTTTTCCGTGTGGCAGTCTGCATATAGTTTAAATATATATTCCTTTTTGTTTATGGGGTGAATGTAATGCTCTGTATGTGCATACTTCTAAGAATCCAACACGATGATTGGTGATTGTGTTTTTTAATGTATTTAAATAGATTTCATGAATGCTGTTTCACTGCCTGATGAAGGGTTATCCCGAAAGCGCTCACAATTTTATCACTATTTTACCTGTTTTTATGGAATAAAAGCACAGCCTGTTTGGACTTGACTGTTTTCTTGGATTTACATTGTTTTTTTGGCAAGCAAGTCCTTAAGGAGAGGACGAGAGAAATTTTCATTCACTGTTTTGTTCCTGGAGCTCTTTCCTTTCCACATGGCTGAGCAAAGAACAGAAGATACTGAACTTGGCTACCACCCTCACAAACTGCAACTAAACACAAGTAAGGATATGTTTAAATTTGATATGGCGTCAGACCAGAATCCCTTGCTTAATATTGATTTAAATAATGAAGGAGCCTCCACTAATTTATGTTCTGTGAGTGAGAGAAATGACTATGAAACCTTTAATAATCTGTTAAGCTCCTTTGATAGCTTGGCATGGAAAATGAAATGGTTGCAATGGCAGAGGTTTCATATGGAGGCCTGTTTGCAGTTTAAAATAGTACCAAGAGGCATGAAGGTACTATGTATGCCAGCACAAGGAGAGATGTTCCCTGATTTACTTGCACGCTGGCAACAAATTAATATAGAGATCATCATTATATGCAGCTCTTGATAGAATATTTCTTTCCTGTTGAGCAGTTATTATGCAGTGATACAGAGAAAATACAAAAACAACTGGAACAATATACTACTGGGTTCCATCAAAATAAATATGCAGAAGCTGTCAGTAGCATCAAACAGTTTGAAAACAATTTGCAGGCAACTAAAATTAAGAAAATCCATAGGGACTATATCAGAATTTTCTTAAGGGACAAATCTTTACCTGGCCGAGGGAACCACAAGAAAGAACTGGTAACCTGCAGCGTCCTCGGATGGTGGAAGGGAGAAGGTTAACATCTACTCCAGGTCAGAAACAATGAAGTGAGGTGAATAATTCGGATGTGACACCTACAGAGGCTTTGCCCTCTGTAGAAGCAATGACCAGCATGGTGAATCATTCGCAGAATGTGGAGCCAGTAAGCTCAGCACAATTAGACAATTTACAGCTAGGAGCGAGGCTTAAAACTTCTAATTTGATAGAAATGGGGAAGGGGTTGAATTTTCCCACTTTCCTGGTACCAGTGCACAAGAAGAACGAACATCAGAGAGGCCGCTCCCAACAGAAGGAAGTGAAGAGATGGAAAATAGTGGACTGACTGTTGTTGGTGACTATAATGTATTTAATTTATCTAATGTGGTTTTAACCCCAGAACAGCTACAAGTTTTGGGGAAAGGGCTGACTTTTATACAGAGCAGAGGCTCGAAAGTAAGTGATGTTATTTTAGATTTGCATATGTTTGGGTGCAATATATCACTGAGGGAAATGTATGGTAGTAATATGAATGTACCAACAAAAACATCCAAGCACTTTTGTACCAATAATACACCCCACAATACAAACTTTTGTAAGGACATGTGAATTTGAAATTAGAAATTATTTTGATAAAAGTTATAGTAAATATGATAACTTGAATGCTTCTGAAAAGTAAACATTAAATTATTTGATTGAAGATGAACGTATTGTAATTACGTCAGTGGACAAGGGTGGGGGTGGTGTTGTTTTGAATATTGCAGCGTATACCTCAGCACTGAATGATTTACTTAAAGATGTACAAACTTATTTAAGTGTTTCTCCTATAATGCTGAGAAATTTCATCTGTAAAGTGAGAGCAAAATGTGAAGAACTTAAGGGACAGGGGTTGTTAGAACACGATTTGTTAGACTTTTTTCATACAGAGCATCTTGTGACACCAATATTTAAAGAGCTTCCAAAAATCCACAAAATGTTGTACCACCACCCATGAGACCGGTAGTCTCAGGTAGGGGGTGGATAACAGAACATTTATCCATATGGGAGGAAACTGAACTGAAAGTAGTGATGCAGTATTACCCACAAATATTAAAAGACACAAGGCACTGTTTGAGTATGTTATCGGAAGTTGCAAAAAACGAAACAATGACCAGTCTAATAATGGTTACTCTTGATGTTAATAACCTCTTTACTGTTATTAGTAATAACTATGGCCTAAATGCGATTAGGGAAGTACTAAAAGTAAAGAAAGTGTCTGATGGGAGAACAAACCAATTAATTCTGGAAGTTCTACAACTCATACCTGAAAATAATGTATTTATGTGTAATGGAACATACTATAGGCAAAAACAGGGTGTGGCTATGGGCACACCCTGTGCAAACTCATACGCTAACCTAGTGTTGGCGTATTGGGAAGAAATTAATGTATGTATTAATGATCAATGGTGGAGTGAGTATCTACTGCATTATGTTCGATTTGTGGATGATGTTTATATTTTATGGCAACATAGTGAGGATGAACTTAAAAGGTTTGTTAAGCATTTGGAGACAACCACTGATTTTTTATGGTTTACAGTAAAAAGTGATTTCAAATCTATAGATTTCTTGGATGTAAGAATAACCAAAGATGTATGTACTGGTATGTCATCCTCTGTATACAAGAAAGATTGTTGGAGCAATCACTATTTGGAATTTTCAAGTATGCACCCTAGACGTACTTTTAAGAACATAGTAGTGGGACAGGGTTTACGTACATCGAGATTATGCACAGAAGCTAACTTTGAAAGAGAGCTGGAGAGCTTACAGAACCATATGGTACAAAGGGGCTATACAAACAACTTGATGCAAGAGGGGTTAGAACTAGTGAAGAGAGATAGAAAGGGAAAGGCTAGACCATGGTTCAAAGCCATGAGAACAACACAATGATACAAAAAAAGTAATAAACATAGGCTTATGCTACAATATAGCAGCAATATCAATGGGGTTTGTGAAATAATTAAACAAAACTGAAAAATCTTAAGTGAGGATAGACTCAAAAATATAGTGGATAAAGAACCAAGCTTTGGCTTTAGACGTAACAGCAACTTAAAAGACATGTTGTGTAAAGAACCAGGAATGAAAAATAAAATCAGGTTAACATCAAATAGAACAGGTACTTTTCCTAGCAGGCACTGTAAGACTTGCTTTATGATTACTGATAAATTAGCTTTGTTCACCCCATAAACAAAAAGGAATATACCGACTCCAAAAAAGAAAAAAATGAATAATACCAGGAAAATAAACTTCTGCTCCACTGGAATAAACTTCTCCTTTATTCTCAAATGTTCCAAATGAGCGCTTTCGTCTGCTCAAGCCAGACTTCATCAGATAAAAGAGTCACTGGTACACAGTATTTATATATAAAATAACTCAGTTAATAATTCAATTAAGTTCACATCATTAATTACCTTAAAGGTGTATTGTATTCTAAATTTGCAACCTAAAATCCACTCAAAACAGTTTGAATCAATCGAGTGACTATAAAATTTCTAACATAAAATAAACTTTTCTTTATGCATAAATATATATTTATATATTAAATAAAATTGTGTAATTATGTACATAGAAAACAACTAAAAAGTATCATAATATTCATTTCCATCAAATTTGAAAAGTTTGTGTAATTATTCTCCTTATATTTCTATGATGCTATAGTACAATATCCATTTTTATCAAACATTCATTTTGGTTTACAAAAGGAACTAGAGACTGAGAATATATACTGAATCTGGTTGTGTTTATATACATTCAGAAGATATATGCCAATCTAAGATAGGACTGGTGTGAAAAAATTATTAAACATTAAACACTACCCGCCTTGCCTTCCAAGATAGCCTTAATATTGATGTATTCATTTAGACCAGGTCATATGTTGGACCTGAGTCTCAACTGCCATCTTTTTTCTTTTTGTAATAAGAGGTTCTTGTCACCTCCCCTACTGTCCATACTAACCAGGTCTAGGATACTGAATTTAAAATCTGGGGTAGAGTTGCAGGTCATGGTGTGTTTGTAAAGAGCACTAGTTTCCTTCTTAGTTCTGATGTCATTCCTATGTTCGTAAATTCTGTCCCTTAGTGCTCTTTCAGTTTTGCCCACGTAATATGAGGAATAATGTTGACAAGTGGCCAAATACACCAACATCCTAGTCTGACAATTACCCCTGCAAAACTTAATTCTACTACCCAGACCATTGTTCAAGGTGATGTTCCCTGCCTGGTTAATATAGGAACACTGTGTACACCTGCCACATGGATTGGTCCCCATTTCATATCTCCGTGTAGTTACCCCTCTACCCAAAGATTCCTTAAAATTCATGCCAACCTTGTGTATGAATATGGGTTTGTTCCCAACAACTTCGATTATATCACTATTAGTTTTTAAAATTGACCAATTGTTTTGCAATATTTGTATGAAGTGGTCCGAAAAGTTGTTGTATTCAATGATACATGCCCCTAGAAAATCTTTAGGCTCATCAGATATTTTATCATTGATTATCAAATGCTGGCCAAGCAACGATTTATATCTAGTACCCCATCCCTTGTATACCTCACTCAAAATCTCTCCTACCATTTTCCTTGGATAACCCCTATCGATTAATTTTTCGCCCAGAAAAATAAATTCTTGCAATAAATCATCAAATTCTGAGGTCATCCTAGCTACTCTGACTGCCTGTCCTTTAACAATACTTCTTTTTTGGTAATAAGGATGCTGGCTGTCAAAATGGAGGTAGCTATTACACCAAGTTTGTTTCCTGAAAGTCTGTGATTTAAAACCCTTTGCTGTTTTCGTGAGTGTGATGTCCAAATAACTGATACTACTCTTGTGTATTTGGTGTGTAAAAGACAGGAAAGTCGTCGACCTGTTGATATGTCCTATAAATTCTTCTAACTTTTCCAACGTCCCTTCCCAAATTACAAAAATATCATCCAAAAACCTGAGGTATGTTTTGATGTAACCTGGTTCTGAAATATGTATCTGTTTTCCCATTCCAATAGAACCAGGTTGGCATAAATGGGGGCACAAGCTGCCCGCATAGCAACACCACTCACCTGCTTATAATATTCGCCCTCAAACACTATGTAGTTGTTGTCTAACACTACCTCCATTAGTTCAAGGGTCAATATTTTTTTCCCCACGGGCAAATCAACAGTTTCCTCAAAATATTCAAGGCCCTCACTTCTAGGAATGCAGGAAAACAGGTCCTTTACATCAATTGTGACAAAAAGACTAGTTTCAGACCAAAGGTTGCTATGAATTTTTCTTAAAAAATCCCATGAATCTTTTACCAAATGATTCTGGTTGACCCCAATGCTTTTAATACTTTGATCTATAAAAACAGCTAATGGATGCGTTTTAGATTTCCTTGCTGAAACAATGGGTCTGAAAGGAGGCCTTATTATTGTTTTATGAATTTTTGGTATACCAAAAAACCTGGGAATAATTGGATGGGTTTGTCTCAAAAAATAGTATGTTTGCTAATCTATTCGATTTTCAATCAAATATTCTTCCAAAAGGGAGTTTATCCTACTATACGCTATTTGTATCTCGTTGTAGGACACTGTGGTATAAGTACTGTCCTCTGTTAAAATTTTCGTTAAAGCATTGTTGTAATCCTCACAATTGAACATGACAAGTCCCCCACCCTTGTCAGGCTCCATAAATCTAATGTTGACTTCCCTTCTTAAGCTCTCTAATAACATTTCTTCTTCCCTATTCAAATTATGTTGTACCGAACCCCTCCTGCTATTACCATACTTTTCATAAATTTCATTGTTGACTATACTTTCAAAAGCACTGATGACTGGATGAAGTGGGGGATTAAACGTGCTGCTTCTTACCATTTTTTTATTATTGTTGTTGTCTCCTGATTCCGTCTTAGAATCTTTTTTATTATTTTTGTTATGGATCAATTTCAAGTTTAATTTCCTGAGATACAATTTGAAATCTATCAAAATATCAGCTAGATCTCCTTTTTTAGATTTAATGAATTTGAATCCCTTAGAGAATAATTCAAAATGCTTTTTGTCCAACTCCATATCAGTATAATTGTATACCTTGAAACCCCCATATTCAAATAATATACCATCGGGGCCCACCTTTATAGTGTCTATCTGCCCCTTCTCCCCCTGTTTTTCCAACCAAAATTGTTCCCAGTGAAATTCGAATGGGGTTCGACTTCTGGGAAGAATTGAGCCTTGCTGGCCAAACGGACAGATCTCCTTGGACCTAAAAAAACTTCA
This sequence comes from Protopterus annectens, assembly GCF_019279795.1. Classification (NCBI taxonomy): domain Eukaryota; kingdom Metazoa; phylum Chordata; order Ceratodontiformes; family Protopteridae; genus Protopterus; species Protopterus annectens. The sequence continues at coordinate 831,047,150 of NC_056751.1, forward strand.
TTAGATCCATTAAAAGAATCTAATTCATCTAAACCTCTGTTAGAACGTCCCCTATTCCCACCGTGATCTTTCCTTTCAGAAGGATGGGACCTGCCTGTATTAGTTATTATACCTGGATCCTGATGGATTTCTAACTCCCCATTAACCCTTTCAGAATGGTTGTTCAGGGTGTGAAAAGGCCTAGGGTAACTCTTCCCGTTAATGTATTGCTCCTTGTCCCTAAAGAATTTATTTTGCTTTCTCTCAAAAACTTTTTTGACCTTACTGTCCACTCTCTTCAAAATCCTCTCATACAAATCTTTGTACTGTTCAAACAACACGTCCTTGATTATGTTTTCATGAAGACCATTCAGTTCAACTAACAAGTTGTTTACCTGTACTTCGTTGTGTTTGACTAACTTTAAAACTAATGCAAACCCACATTCATCAAAAAAACTGTAAAAATCCTTTAAAACATTCTCAGTATATGTAATTCCAAATGGGTATTTATAAAATCGTAGTCCTTGAGGTACTATTTTACTACTAAGGCATTGATGTAAATAACTATTTTCTATCTGCAAACATTTATATTTGTATAGCAATTTTTCAAAGTTATAAATCATGTCCTTCAAAGTAAACAAGTTGACATCATGAATGCTTTTAGTTTTGCCATGTATTGTATCATGGTTAATATGACAAACATTTTCAAATACATAATTCTTTTCTAAAATGTCACTAAAACTGATAGAGCGAGTCACACCTTCACCAGCGTCAATTTGCTGTAAAACAGGTCCAAAAACCTGATTCTGAACTTGCGACAAGGCGCTAGAAACAGTACCTGAAAGAGTCAAGGGTTTAGTTCGCTGAATAGATTCCCTATTGTCAGCAAGAGAAACTGTCTCTGTTTCCTTCTGGGGTAACGGAGCGCCTGTATTCGCGTTTCTTCCCCTGGCCAGGTCCTCGCCTTGGTTGTTCCTCCTTCCACCATAACCCTCAGTAACGAAGCGTGGAGATGACGTCACAGGCTGATTCGGACCCTTGGAGAAATTCTGGCAACTGGCAATAGCTCCCTCTGCTGGTTCCCCTTGACTGAACATCTCTATCAGTCTAGTTAAATCCCCACGAAGGGATGAAATTTCATCTCTTAATTTTGAAACTTCATTTTGCGTTTGAATCAAAGTAATACTATTATCAAGTACATTGTCCATCCCAATGATGGTAGAATCATTGAGAGACTTCTCCATAACCGACACCAGTGACCCAATTAGAAAGTTCTAAAACAACAGTTAACACCAGAATTCTTCCAGCTGGTACAGAAGAGGATACCGACTCCAAAAAAGAAAAAAATGACTAATACCAGGAAAATAAACTTCTGCTCCACTGGAATAAACTTCTCCTTTATTCTCAAACGTTCCAAATGAGCGCTTTCGTCTGCTCAAGGCAGACTATAAAAGACTCACTAGTACACAGTATTTTTATTTAAAATAACTCAGTTAATAATTCAATTAAGTTCACATCATTAATTACCTTAAAGGTGTATTGTATTCTAAATTTGCAACCTAAAATCCACTCAAAACAGTTTGAATCAATCGAGTGACTATAAAATTTCTGACATAAAATAAACTTTTCTTTATGCATAAATATATATTTATATATTAAATAAAATTGTGTAATTATGTACATAGAAAACAACTAAAAAGTATCATAATATTCATTTCCATCAAATTTGAAAAGTTTGTGTAATTATTCTCCTTATATTTCTGTGATGCTACAGTACAATATCCATTTTTATCAAACATTCATTTTGGTTTACAAAAGGAACTAGAGACTGAGAATATATACTGAATCTGGTTGTGTTTATATACATTCAGAAGATATATGTCCAATCTAAGATAGGACTGGTGTGAAAAAATTATTAAACATTAAACACTACCCGCCTTGCCTTCCAAGATAGCCTTAATATTGATGTATTCATTTAGACCAGGTCTTATGTTGGACCTGAGTCTCAACTGCCATCTTATTTCTTTTTGTAATAAGAGGTTCTTGTTGTCACCTCCCCTTCTGTCCATACTAACCAGGTCTAGGATACCGAATTTAAAATCTGGGGTAGAGTTGCAGGTCATGGTGTGTTTGTAAAGAGCACTAGTTTCCTTCTTAGTTCTGATGTCATTCCTATGTTCGTAAATTCTGTCCCTTAGTGCTCTTTCAGTTTTGCCCACGTAATATGAGGAACAATGTTGACAAGTGGCCAAATACACCAACATCCTAGTCTGACAATTACCCCTGCAAAACTTAATTCTACTACCCAGACCATTGTTCAAGGTGATGTTCCCTGCCTGGTTAATATAGGAACACAGTTTACACCTGCCACATGGATTGGTCCCCATTTCATATCTCCGTGTAGTTACCCCTCTACCCAAAGATTCCTTAAAATTCATGCCAACCTTGTGTATGAATATGGGTTTGTTCCCAACAACTTCGATTATATCACTATTAGTTTTTAAAATTGACCAGTTGTTTTGCAATATTTGTATGAAGTGGTCCGAAAAGTTGTTGTATTCAATGATACATTCCCCTAGAAAATCTTTAGGCTCATCAGATATTTTATCATTGATTATCAAATGCTGGCCAAGCAACGGTTTATATCTAGTACCCCATCCCTTGAATACCTCACTCAAAATCTCTCCTACCATTTTCCTTGGATAACCCCTATCGATGAATTTTTCGCCCAGAAAAATAAATTCTTTCAGACCCATTGTTTCAGCAAGGAAATCTAAAACGCATCCATTAGCTGTTTTTATAGATCGAAGTATTAAAAGCATTGGGGTCAACCAGAATAATTTGGTAAAAGATTCATGGGATTTATTAAGAAAAATTCATAGCAACCTTTGGTCTGAAACTAGTCTTTTTGTCACAATTGATGTAAAGGACCTGTTTTCCTGCATTCCTAGAAGTGAGGGCCTTGAATATTTTGAGGAAACTGTTAACAAATACTCTGATTTGCCCGTGGGGAAAAAATTATTGACCCTTGAACTAATGGAGGTAGTGTTAGACAACAACTACATAGTGTTTGAGGGCGAATATTATAAGCAGGTGAGTGGTGTTGCTATGGGGGCAGCTTGTGCCCACATTTATGCCAACCTGGTTCTATTGGAATGGGAAAACAGATACATATTTCAGAACCAGTTTGCAGGTTACATCAAAACATACCTCAGGTTTTTGGATGATATTTTTGTAATTTGGGAAGGGAAGTTGGAAAAGTTAGAAGAATTTATAGGACATATCAACAGGTCGACGACTTTCCTGTCTTTTACACACCAAATACACAAGAGTAGTATCAGTTATTTGGACATCACACTCACGAAAACAGCAAAGGGTTTTAAATCACAGATTTTCAGGAAACAAACTTGGTGTGATAGCTACCTCCATTTTGACAGCCAGCATCCTTATTACCAAAAAAGAAGTATTGTTAAAGGACAGGCAGTCAGAGTAGCTAGGATGACCTCAGAATTTGATGATTTATTGCAAGAATTTATTTTTCTGGGCGAAAAATTCATCGATAGGGGTTATCCAAGGAAAATGGTAGGAGAGATTTTGAGTGAGGTATACAAGGGATGGGGTACTAGATATAAACTGTTGCTTGGCCAGCATTTGATAATCAATGATAAAATATCTGATGAGCCTAAAGATTTTCTAGGGGCATGTATCATTGAATACAACAACTTTTCGGACCACTTCATACAAATATTGCAAAACAATTGGTCAATTTTAAAAACTAATAGTGATATAATTGAAGTTGTTGGGAACAAACCCATATTCATACACAAGGTTGGCATGAATTTTAAGGAATCTTTGGGTAGAGGGGTAACTACACGGAGATATGAAATGGGGACCAATCCATGTGGCAGGTGTAAGCAGTGTTCCTATATTAACCAGGCAGGGAACATCACCTTGAACAATGGTCTGGGTAGTAGAATTAAGTTTTGCAGGGGTAATTGTCAGACTAGGATGTTGGTGTATTTGGCCACTTGTCAGCATTGTTCCTCATATTACGTGGGCAAAACTGAAAGAGCACTAAGGGACAGAATTTACGAACATAGGAATGACATCAGAACTAAGAAGGAAACTAGTGCTCTTTACAAACACACCATGACCTGCAACTCTACCCCAGATTTTAAATTCGGTATCCTAGACCTGGTTAGTATGGACAGTAGGGGAGGTGACAACAAGAACCTCTTATTACAAAAAGAAATAAGATGGCAGTTGAGACTCAGGTCCAACATAAGACCTGGTCTAAATGAATACATCAATATTAAGGCTATCTTGGAAGGCAAGGCAGGTAGTGTTTAATGTTTAATAATTTTTTCACACCAGTCCTATCTTATATTGGGCATATATCTTCTGAATGTATATAAACACAACCAGATTCAGTGTATATTCTCAGTCTCTAGTTCCTTTTGTAAACCAAAATGAATGTTTGATAAAACATCATAGAAATATAAGGAGAATAATTACACAAACTTTTCAAATTTGATGGAAATGAATATTATGATACTTTTTAGTTGTTTTCTATGTACATAATTACACAATTTTATTTAATATATAAATATATATTTATGCATAAAGAAAAGTTTATTTTATGTTAGAAATTTTATAGTCACTCGATTGATTCAAACTGTTTTGAGTGGATTTTAGGTTGCAAATTTAGAATACAATACACCTTTAAGGTAATTAATGATGTGAACTTAATTGAATTATTAACTGAGTTATTTTATATAAAAATACTGTGTACTAGTGAGTCTTTTATAGTCTGCCTTGAGCAGACGAAAGCACTCATTTGGAACGTTTGAGAATAAAGGAGAAGTTTATTCCAGTGGAGCAGAAGTTTATTTTCCTGGAAAAAGGAATATACGTTTAAACTATATGCAGACTGTCACACGGAAAATGTGGTATATTTAGCAATGTGTCAATCATGCCCCAGTTACTATGTAGGGAAAACCAACTGTAAACTGAAAATTAGAATACCACATCACTTGTACAGTATTAGACAGAAAGATGAATGTAATGCTCTGTATGTGCATACTTCTAAGAATCCAACACACACCTTTACATTTATGGTTATACAGGTTAGTCATATAAGTAAAAGGGGCGGGACATAGTGAATGTCACTGAGTGTAATGAACTACACTGGATTATAGAGCTAGCAGCAAATCATCCACCAGGGTTGAATACATGTATACCTTTAAGACCAACCCTTAGGAAAATGAGGGCAGTGAGATAATTGGTGGTTGTGTTGTTAAATGTATTCAAATAGACTTCATGAATGCTGTTTCACTGTCTGATGAAGGGTTATCCCGAAAGTGCTCACAGTTTTATCACTATTTTACCTGTTTTTATGGAATAAAAGTTAGCACAGCCTGCTTGGACTCGACTGTTTTGTTGGATTTACATTTGTTTTTTGGCAAGCGAATTCTTAAGGAGAGGAAGAGGGAAATTTTCATTCAGAGTCTGTATCATGGCATCGAAAAGTCAGTTCTTCGAATGACTTTTCAATTGAAAATGCTGTTAATAAAAATTGCTTTTGTGACATCTCTGTACATGTGAAGATCAGAAAATGTGCCCTTTCCTCACTGTAGTGCAATCTCGGAGTTGGTATGTATACTTGGGGGGGGGGGCGCAGCCCCCCACAAGAGCAATTTCTGTTAACGACATTTTCGATTGAAAAGCCATTCGAAGAAATGACTTTTCAGTGTCATGATATAGACCCGTTGTCACAGTGCTACAAATCAGATATTTTGAACATTGATGGCTTACGTAACAGTAAAAGAAAGGCACATAGAACAGGTGGAAATAAACCATAACAGTGATTAATTGCGTCTTTGTTTTATTAATGTGGACTTGTTTACCACCAAAACCTCTAAAACCACAGAAAGCTGCTCTTCAAAGTAGCAATACTGTACTTTGCAGAACACTCATTATCATTCTTTTTTGTGGGGGGGGGGGTCAAGCCACACTGCCACTCTCTACACACACACACACACACACACACACACACACACACACACACACTGGATATAAAATGTTTACACACCCCTGTTAAAATGCCAGGTTTTTGTGATATAAAAAATGAGACCACAATAAATAATTTCAAAACTTTTCCCACCTTTAATGTGACCTATAACCTGTACAGTTCAGTTGAAAAACAAACATCTGTCAGGGGAAAAAAATTAAAAAAATAAAAAGCATACAATACACTGGTTGCATAAGTGAGCACACCCTTAAACTAATACTTTGTTGTGTGTGCACACCCTTAAGATAATACTTTGCTGAAGCACCTTTTGATTTAATTACAACATTCAGTCTTCTTGGGTACACACCTGCCATCAGTTAAAGAGACTCTAATTAACCCCAAATAAAGTTCATCTGACCTAGTAGGATTTTCATGACATTTACTCAGTTGCCTGCTACAGCAAAAGCCATGGTTTGCGAAAAGCTTACAAAACATCAAAGGGATCTTGTTGAAAGGTATCAGTCAGGAGAAGGGTACAAAAAAATTTCCACAGCATTGAATATACCATGGAACACAGTTAAGACAGTCATCAAAAAGTGGAGAAAATATGGGACAACAGTGACACTGCAAAGAACTGGACGTCCCTCCAACATTGATGAAAAGACAAGACAAAAACTGGTTAGGGAGGCTGCCAAGAGACCTACAGCAACACTGAAGGAGCTGTAGGAATTTCTGGCAAGTACTGGTTGTGTACTACATGTGACAACAATCTCCCATATTCTCCACATGTCTGGACTATGGGGTGGGGTTGCAAGACTGAAGCCTTTTCTTACACAGAAAAACATCCAGGCTCGGCTAAAATTTGCAAAACAATACATCAAGTCTCCCAAAAGCATGTGGGAAAATGTGTTATGGTCTGATGAGACCAAGGTTGAACTTTTTGGCCACAATTCCAAAAGGAATGTCTGGCGCAAAAACAACACTTTGCATCACCAAAAGAACACCATCCCCACAGTGAAGCATGGTGGTGGTGGTGTCATGCTTTGGGGTTGCTTTTCTTCAGCTGGAACTGGGGCTTTAGTCAAAGTGGAGGGAATTATAAACATTTACAAATACCAGTCACTTTTGGCCCAAAACCTTCTGGCGTCTGCTAGAAAGCTAAAGATTAAGAGGAATTTCACCTTTCAACATGATAGTGACTCCAAGCCTACATCCAAATCAACAAAAGAATGGCTTCACCAGAAGAAAATTAAAGTTTTGGAATGGCCCAGACAGAGCCCAGAGCTAAATCCAATAGAAAATCTCTGGGGTGACCTGATGAGGGCTGTGCACAAGAGATGCCCTCACAGTCCGACAGATTTGGAGTGCTTTTGCAAGGAAGAGTGGCCAAATACTGCCAAGTCAAGATGTGCCATGCTGATCGACTCCTACCCAAGAAGACTGAATGCTGTAATTAAATCAAAAGGTGCTTCAACACAGTATTAGTTTAAGGATGTGCACACACAAATTATTAGTTTAAGGGTGTGCACACTTGTACAACCAGCATATTGTACGTTTTTTTATTTTTTGTATTTTTTTCCCCTAACAGATTTATATGTTTTCCAATTGAATTGTACAGGTGGTTACATGAAAGGTGGGAAAAGTTTTGAGATGATTTATTGTGATCTCATTATTTTATACCACAAAACCTGGCATTTTAACAGTGGTGTGTAAACCTTTTATATCCACTGTATGTATGTGTATGTATATATATATATATATATATATATATATATATATATATATATATATATACACACACACACAAAACTTGCCCAAACATGGAGGAAAACAAATGCAACTCCCCTTTTCCCTCTTCTCTGAGTTCCCCACAACCAAAACTGAAAGTGCAACATCTGCAAAATAGCCAGTTCTGACATGCTGAAATGTCAGCTACAGGAACTCACAATCTTTCCCATACAGCTTCTTAAGAGACTGAAATAGCACATGACAAATTGTAGACTTCCCCTACAGAATATGAAGCAAAACAAAAACAAACAACACTTCATCTTATTTTATGACCAAAGGGTACACACCATGACAGTCATTATCACATGTTAGTAACCACAGCAGTGGGTGCCTTTTGTGCAGCACTGTCCACTGTACAAAGTGTGGCTGTACCTCACCACACAGTAATGTTTGGAAAGAGTCAAATAGCTTTGGTTTCCCACCTCTCTTTCAAGCATTTTACAAATTTGGCTGCTGAATTAGACCATCTTTACAAATGTTGGTGCTGAGTCTGACCAATGGTTTGGAAGAATGGTGGATAAGCATGCATTCCTATATAGGGATGCACTGCTATTTTTTTCACTGAGACTGGCATAGGGCACTGTTATTCTACCAATGACTGTTTTGGCAATTGTAATACGACTTGTACCACCCCAGAAGATGTGCACACTTCCTTATTTGTATACATTAGTAGAAGATGCTAATAAAATGTCCTTCAGAATCACTTAAGACAGAGAGTAAACTGTTTTGGAATCCAGACCAGTGTGTTAGTGACCTTGCATAATTTACATTGAGGAGTATGTACAGTAGTACATTCGTATTAGCTACAGTGTACTATCTGCACACATTGCACTTTTGCTTTCATTCTGCTTCTGGTCTTGTGAGCAGTGCAATGCATGCAAGCTTTTTATTAATCTGTTAAAGTTTGGGTGAGAAAACCACTCAGCTGTACATTCCTGGCCATTAGAGCCACATAGGAAGAGCTAAATACTGTAAGTGACAAGCCAAGTAGACCACTGTGTCCTGTAATAAATAAGTCATTTAACTAGAGTAATTGTAATGCATTAATAAGCTCTTATTTCACTTTTCGAACTGTCTTTTGCCTGTTTTTTAATAAATGTATCCTCCTTATTTCAGTGCTTGTGAAACCACTTTTTATTGAGGTAAAAGGTATAATGTCGTAAGAAATGAATGAAATATTGTCATTTGACCTTCATGAGGTCAAGTCTTCTGGAATTACAATTTAACCATAGCTTCCAAATAGGCTTTATGACTCATGAGTGGAGAACAGCAACCATTTTCATTCTGCACAAAGGCAGACCAGGTACAGACCCTAGAATTTTATTTATTTATTTATGTATTTATTTGCAGTTTTTTTTTTCCGGGATAGCCCATTGGGCTACAAAGAGCCCATTTTCAATGGAGTCCTGGGGAGAAAAGCTCCAGAGAAATAAAAATACATAGTACAGAAAGAGCACAAATCCATAATATACATTTCAGTTAAATGTTAAATACATATTTTGTATAGTACAAACCCATATTGCACAATTCAAATAGATGTTACGTAATACAGAAATAAAACATTTTCATTAGGAAAATTACATCAGGTTAATTTTTTTTTTTTTTTAGGGAATTACAGTGAGGTAAGGATGTAAAACTTCAGGAGGTAGTGACAGGCAACAAAGTTTGAAAAGTTAGGAAGAAAGTGTGGTAGTATTAGGTTGGATGAGAGCAAGAGCAATTCCATTGTGAAGTAAGGTGCGAGTGCAGTGAGGTTTTAAACAAGGAGAGACTGCTGGTGGTGCGCATGGGAGAAGGGAGAAAGTTCCAGAAGCGTGCAAGAGAGAAGGACATCAATTGATTCCCAGCAGGATGTGTTGGTGTATGCAGTTTAATTAGGTTTTGGGAATTGGATCTTAGGAGTCTATCTGGTTTATGCATTTCAAAGGTATTTGCTAGGGAGGGGCAGATTGATGGGTTATGAATGAGTTTGTGTGCTTGGATGAGCAGGGTATATGTAAGGAAGTTTGGTAATTCTAGCCAAGTTAGTTGGTGAAGGGAAGTACAGTAGTGAGAAGAGACTCTATGACCTGCCTCAAATTTGGATATTTTGTTTTAACAAGATGAGAGTTTTGTTTTGAGGGAAGATTGTAGGCTGGTTAGGATAGATGCACCGTATAAAAGGGATGGGATGAGGTATGTATTAGCTAATGTAATCCTGGTGGTGGGAGAGATAAAGCGACTGTGGCGGTAAAACATACCTAATTCTTTATGTTTTTTTTTTATATTTGCTTGTAGATGCTTATCAAAATTTAGTTGATTATCATTGATAATTCCTAGTAATTTTATGTCAGAGACTAGTTATAGGGGGGTATTGTTATTGCTGGTAATTATGAAGGATTGTTTGTCTAGGGAAGAGGTTTTGAATGCATTGAATAGCATAAGTTTTGTTTTGGTTGCATTAAGGGCTAGATGGTTGTCGAGCATCCACTGTTCAGTGGAAGAGAAGGCGGCTTGTGTTTGATTGTTTAGAATTGTGATGGAAGGGGAGGAACAGATTATTAGAATGGAACCTTGGGGGATGCATGTGGATGTATTAAGGAAGGGTGAGGTAGCTTTTTTCCATTTAACTGCTTGTTGCCTGTTTGTGAGATAGCTTGAGAACTACTGGGTAGAGGAAGGGGATAGGTTAAGTGTGGAGAGTTTGGTAAGAAGGAGGTTGTGGGAAATAGTGTCAAATGCCTTAGAGAGGTCGAGGAATAGAGTGGATACAAAGTGGCCAGAGTCACGAGCTTTGTTGATTGTTTCTGGGAAGGAGAGGAGGGCAGTGGAGGTACTATGACCTGGTCTAAAGCCATGTTGTGTGGGGGTAAGAAGCTGATTATTGATGAGGTAGGGTAAGAGCTGTTGGTGTATACACTTTTCAAGTAGCTTAGAAATAGGGGATAGGATGGTGATAGGGCAAAAGTTTGGGATGTCATTATTATTGCCACCTTTATGGAGAGAAATAATAAAGGCCTTCTTCCAGAGCTGGGGGACCTGGCTTTCTGAGATAGACCGATTAAATAGTATGCTGATAGGGAGAGCAGTGGCTTCTGCGGCTACTTTTAGGAAGTAGGAAGGAATTTCATCAGGGGCATTGGAACTAGGTTTTAATTTTAGGAGAAGTTTTTTTAGGGTGGCTATAGAGATGGGATTGATAGAGAAAGGTGGAGGTTGGGAGCAAGGAATGTTAGGGGAGGAAGGGATGGGAGCATGCTGAGGGGGGTTGTAGAGGTGTCGCTGAAGGATGATGTTAGCTTACTTATGGAATCTATGAAGAAAGAGTTAAATTGGGTGGCCAAGTCCATGTCAGAGGCATCTGGGTTGGAGCAAGGGTTTTCTTTTTTTCCTGGGTTGAGGAGAGATGAAATTCCTTTCCAAAATAGTTTGGGATTGGTGGTGTCGTTGGTTTGGAGAGTGGAGAAATAGGCTTTGTGGTCTAAAGTAATACGATGTTCATCGTGTTTCACTGTTGCAGTCATTACTCTTGGTTTATCCTGCTGGCAGGCTACCCTCAGTTGGCCAGAATTCCAAAGTCTAGGTCTGGCGTCGGTTGCTGTCGCCTCTTCCCTGACGTCAGTGCACCAGGGGTATAAAAGATGCAGCCAATGCCATTTTCTTCAGTCTTTCTTGCTGAGTGGTGCCCGAAGCAAAAGCAGTTCGCAAGTGCCGGTCGGCCGACTCCTGAGATTTTCAAATGCAATTTTCAGAACCGAAGTCTTCATTAAAGCTAAGTACCCCGTTGGGGAAACTTTTTTCTTGCTCCAGACCGATGTCAGAAAAAGTTAACAATTGTATTTCTTGTGGGAAGCAAATACCTCATAAGGATTTTCACTCTTACTGTATTCCTTGCCTAGGCCCTGATCACAATGTTGCTAGCTGTCGGTTTTGTGCTAGATTTAACAAACGCACTATTAAGCGTCGGTTTGATTTTGCATTTCATTACTTTGGCCGAAGATTTAATTATATAATGCCGTCGGACCAGCCGACAACCGGAGTTTACAAAAAACGCAAGGGCAAGGAAAAGGATAGGCATCCGAGGTCCAAAACCGACGACAAAGCCTCTTCTAGGCCAGTCGCTGGTTCTCAATGAGGCGCTTTCGCAGCCTCTGGTGCCCGCTACCTCAGAGCCACAGGCCGCTTCCGACTCCCACGTGGAGCTGACTGGACCTCTTGATACTCAACGTATTGGTCACTCGGAAATCATTCCCTCAGATAGGTCCGGAGCCGCTGAGCAGGCATCGGCTTCTGAGGGTGTCTTCAGACCTACACAACTATATATTAAGCCATCTTCAGCTTCAAAGACAAAGACTAAAGCAGCTTTAAAGACAAAGAAACACGTACAGCATTCTCCTACTCAGACTTCCATGCGTAAAAAACAGATGCTCAAAATGGCCGAAGACCTAATTACTTTGATCAGGGGCTCCCATCCCCCTCCTGATAAGAGGCCTAGGCAAGAGACCGAGTATGATTCTTCTGATCAGGTTTCTATTTCCTCTGATTCCTCTTCTGAACAGGATTACTCCATGCTTCCCTATGAGGATTTTGATGCTGAAGAATCAATTCCTTCGGCCTCTCCTCCTGAGGATTATTCTTTTGGGGAAACCCTGCATACCATGAGGGAGAATTTCCACTGGGAGAGCCAAGATTATTCTGAATCTAAGAAAAGGCTCAGAGACTTTCTGCTACTCCCTCAGCATAGACCCCTTGCTATTCCACCTGTTTTAGACATTGTAGATGATGTATTTTCAGAGTCCGGCCTGTCCCCTGACTCTTTACCCCCTGCACCTGCTAAGCCAGACAGATACTACAGGGTTCCGGATTCTCATAAATTCCTATATAAGAACCCCGCTGCTGACCCAGAAACTATATCTCATGGTCCCAAAGGGGTTAAAGCTTCCACTGCAAAAAAACCTGTCCCCTCTGATAGGGATTCTAGTGCTCTAGACAGATGGGGGGAAAAAAGTCTACACTTCTGCTACCTTGGCAGTAAGGGCTTTAAATTGTCAGTTTCATATGCTTAAATATCAGCAATATTTGATGTCACTGCTTAAACAGAAATTGTTGACAAATACTGAATGTTCAGAGAACAAGGAATTGCAGGATTTATTACATGCAGCTGAACAAATGGGAAAGCATACTTTGCAATGTGGTTATGATTCATTGGAGGCCCCTTGCAGGGCCGCTGTTACAGGTTCTGTTATTAGAAGGCATGCTTGGTTAAAGGAACAGAATCTGCCTGATCATGGTAAAGCAAAATTATTAGATGCACCATTGCAGCATGATACTTTGTTTGGTACTAAAGCAGAAGAGGTGTTGAAAAAAATGGAGGATAAAGCAAAATCCATGCAGACAGGCAAGGATTTCTTAGAGGTACAGCCACCCATTTTTAGCAGAAACTGGCCTTCTAAAAATTGGTCCTTTCCAGTGTCAGACAGACCACAAAGAGGCAGATACAGGCATCCTAGAGGCAGATCTCAGCCCCAAGGCTCATACAGGCCTAAACAATGGGGTGCTTCTACCTCCAGAAGCGGAGAAGACAAATCACAACTTTACAGGAAACAGTCCCAATGACTTTCCTCTGCCAGATCCAAGCACTTTTCTTTTGACAGCCCCCTTAGGGGGAAAACTAGCACTTTTTTCATCAAATTGGCAAATGGTTACCCAAGACAAATGGGTCCTGAACATAGTGTCCCAAGGCTACAGGTTCCATTTTCACACTCTTCCAAGGTCAAAAGGTATGCCAGACCTGCCACACAATCAATGGGCAGAGGCACAAAAGCTAATTACAGCCCTCATGGACATGAGGGCCATTCAGCAAGTACCACAACAAGAGCAGGGGCAAGTATTTTACTCCAGACTTTTCCTAGTACCCAGAAAGGACAGAACCTGGAAACCAATACTGGACCTATCTATACTAAATACGTTTCTGGAAGTCCCAAAATTCAGTATGTTGACTCTACCGCAGCTACTGCCCATGCTGGGCAAGAAGGCTTGGCTCGTAACTTTGGACCTAAAAGAGACATACCTGCATGTCCCAATCAGACAATCTTGCAGAAGATACCTCAGATTCATAGCTGGCTCAGTGCATTACCAATTCTCTGCACTGCCCTTTGGCTTATCTACTGCGCCCAGGGTCTTCACAAAATGCCTGGCACCAGTAATTGCGTTTTGCAGACAAAGAGGAATTCAAATATATCCCTACTTGGACAACTGCCTAATTCAAGCAGAGCCCAAAGACATTCTTTTAAAACATCTGGTGTTTGTAAAAAGATTACTAACTGGCCTAGGGTACACAGTAAACGAAAAGAAATCAAAACTAGTGCCCTCTCAAGAGATAATATTCCCGGGTGCAAGCTTAAATACAACTGCCCAGATGGCTTATCTCACGCCAGACAAGCAAAAGCAGCTGACTTCTTACGTCAAGAAAATGGCAACAAAAACCCACTTATCTGCAAGGAAAATCCTGCAGGCTCTAGGTTTCATGGCATCCTGCATTCTACTAATTCTATATGCCAGACTGCATATGAGGAAACTACAATGGTATCTAAAAAGTGTTTGGACTCAGCATTGCCACAGCCTGGAGACAGTAATTGCACTCATTCCCTGCCTACAACAGGAGTTTCATTGGTGGGCAGAAGCCTGTCACCACAACAAGGGTCTGCCATTCAGTTTACCCACAGCCAGACAGACACTAACAACGGATGCATCAGATGATGCCTGGGGGGTCCATATGGCAGGAAAATGTATTCAGGGCACATGGCCTGCAAACCAGATGCATCTTCACATCAATCAAAAAGAGATGCTAGCTGTTCAAAATGCCCTGACAGCTTTCAAGGACCTGCTTCATCCAGGATAGCTACTGATAAAGGCAGACAATACTGCGGTCATGTTGTACATAAACAAGCAGGAGGTACACATTCCTACCCCCTTTGCAGACTAGCAATTACCTTATGGGACACAGCATTGGCTTTTCAAATTCACCTGCAAGCACAATTCTTGCCAGGAAAAACAAATACTCTGGCAGACGTACTAAGCAGAAACCTCATGGATCCCCATGAATGGAAACTGGATCCACAAGTCTTCAACATGATAATAAGGACATGGGGATGCCCAGACATAGATCTATTTGCCTCCCCTCACAACTACCAATTGCAGAGATTTTGCACAAGGATTTATTACAAGCAAGCATGGAAAGTGGGCGCCCTATCCTTCAGCTGGAAAAACCTAACAGTATATGCCTTTCCTCCACTGCCTCTCCTTCCCAGGGTACTCCTAAAGGTCAGACAAGAGAAGCCAAAAATGATACTGATTGCACCAGACTGGCCATGCCAGCACTGGTACCCAGTCCTAAAGAGCTTGTCTCAAGGTCCAGCATGGATATTGCCTCAAACTTCTCACTTGCTGACCCAACAAAACAATCAGATCCTGCACAGCCAACTCAGGACCTTAAATCTGGCAGCATGTGGATAATGTAACCATTCAGAACACACCTCTTTCAAAAGCTGTCATGGATGTTATCTTACAGGCCAGGAGGCCCAGTACCAGAAAATCTTATGCAGAAAAATGGAAGAGATTCTGTGCTTGGAGCCAGGAACAAGGCATTGACATGTGTGTACCAAATATACCTCAGATTTTACAATACCTAACTGAGATGCTGAACAAAAGCCTTTTTTTCTCATCAATTAAGATTCATGCCTCTGCCATTTCAGCCCATTACAATACGGAACCACCTATCTTTTCTCATCCTTTAGTAAGGCAGTACCTCAGAGGTGCCAAAAACATTAGGCCTCCAAGGAGAGCACCAATTCCAGCCTGGGACCTCAGTTATGTTTTGGAAAAACTCACACTGCCACCTTTCGAGCCAGCTTCAACAGCAGATATAAAATTCTTATCCTGGAAAACAGCTCTATTCCTAGCAATAACCTCAGCAAGGCGAGTCTCGGAGCTACAAGCACTCATGGCTGTGGAACCTTTTATCATTTTTCATCCAGACAGAGTGTCTCTGAGGACAAATCCTACATTTATGCCTAAGGTGGTATCCAGTGTGACCCTCAACCAAACCATTCACTTGCCTACCTTTTATCCAAATTCACAGAACAAGGGTGAGAAAATTCTGCATTCTTTGAATGTACACAGGCAGTTACGCTTCTATTTGGACAGAACTAAAGCTTTCAGAAAGACTGAGCAACTTTTAGTGTCATATGCTGCAGGATCACAAGGAAAGGCTATCTCGAAACAAGACTATTTCTAAATGGATAGGCCATTGCATCTGTTTCTGCTATTCTCAACATGGCAAATCAGTGCCTAAGGGCATTAGGCCTCATTCCACCAGAGCAGCAGCCACTTCAGCAGCCTTCCTCAGAGGAGTACCTACCAAAGATATCTTAGAGGCTGCAACTTAGAGTTCCATAGTACAGTTGTGTACCTACCATAAATGTAGATGTTCGAGTGTATTCACTGTTGCAGTCCAGGTTACCCACCCACCATCCCCCTTCTTTGTTGGGACTTATCTGCACTTCTCTATCCTATACAACCTATTTGGTGTATTTGCTTGTAGATAAAGAAAATGTTATTTTTGTGCATTTTTATTGGCATATTTTTCCAGCCTACCAATTTGGGAGCACCTGACATCTGGGGCAAGAAAAACTGAAGAAAATGGCGTCGGCTGCATCTTTTATACCCCTGGTGCACTGACGTCAGAGAAGAGGCGACAGCAACCGACGCCGGATCTAGACTTTGGAATTCTGGCCGACTGAGGGTAGCCTGCCAGCAGGATAACCCAAGAGTAATGAATGCAACAGTGAATACACTCGAACATCTACATTTATGGTAGGTACACAACTGTACTTTTTGTGTCTTTATTTCGTAGTGTTTTATTTTCGTTTAGGGCGATAGTGGTTTTAAATTTATGGTAACATGTACAGGCTTTGTCACGGAGTCACATAGTAGCTTAGGTGTTTTTGGTTATCCAGGGTACAGGGTTACTTTTTATACGTTTTGTTTTTAGAGGGGCAAAGGAGTTGAACAGGTTTGTGAAAGTAGAGTTAAAATAGGATAGAACATTATCTAGGGAAAGAGTTTTTAATGGGTTCCAGTTTGTGCTTTTTAGTGCATTTGAGAAGGTTTCAGCATTGAAGTTCTTTAGGCAACGAGTGGAAATAGAGGTGTGAGTTAGTTGTATAAAAGAGGGCAGACAGCAAAAGTGGGGAAATGGACAGCTAGTGGGTCTGGGAGAATACCACTATCAGAGATATAGTGAGGATGGGATACTAGAATCCAGTCTATTGTAGATCCAGTGATGGAGTTCTTGGAAGGTCTGGTAGTGGAATCGATTAGTTGTGTAAAGTTATATTGATATATATATATATATATATCTACACAAGAACGACAGCGCAGAACACCGACACCCACATAGCCGACACCACATGGTTGACAATCGAAACACCGACAACTTAATTACTGCACAAAAAAAGGAAAATAAAATTTCCTTTTTTGTGCTAGCAGGGGCCAACACCCCCCTGCACCCCCCATGGGGGCTCCACCTCCCCACACCTCCCGTATCTTTAATATACCAACTCCGAGATCGCACTACAGTGCAGGAATGGAAATCTTTCCATTGCGCACCATGGAGACATATCGTTTCCCCATTGTCTGCATTTTGATTGTCAACCATGTGGTGTCGGTTATGTGGGTTTCGGTCTTCCTCAGCTGTCGTTCTTCTGTAGGGGACCCATATATATATATATATATATATATATATATATATCTGTATATATATATATATATATATATATATATATATATATATATTTATATCTATATATATCTATATCTATATATATCTATATATATATGTATATATATATATATATATATTTATATATATATATATATATATATATATATATATATATATATATATATGTGTGTGTGTGTATGGAAACTGCAGGACCATAAATCTCACCAGTGTTGTATGCAAAGTCATGGAAAGAATTGTCATGGAGGAGATCAGTAATAACGTAGAAAACATCCATATACTCTACCCAGCCTAGTTTGGTTTTGTCAAGAGCAGGTCATGCCTGCTCAATCTGGTGGACTTCTTTGATAAGGTCGTCATAGGCTCATAGGTAAGTACTAGGCTAACTGCCGTTGTGGGCCATTTTAAGCCTAGTCAATTTCCCTTCCAAAGGTGAGAATCAAACCTCATATCTTGTATCTGTGAGGTAAACACCTTAACCGTTACCCCAGCACCACCACCAAAGCAATGGACAAGACCATAATGGTTCACACTGCCTACCTTGACCTGGACAAAGCATTTGACACAGTACCCCATTCTTGCATTGTTGACAAACTCAAGAGGTTGGGTATAAACCCTTATGTCACTCTGTGGATAACCAGCGGACTCACAGACAGAGCCCAAGAAGTTAGAATTGGGGCATTCACCTGTACAAAAAGGCCATTCACCAGCAGAGTCCCTCAGGGATCAGTAGTGGGGCCGGTCCTTTTTGGTATCTACTTCTCTGAAGTTAAGGCCAATGTCAAAGACTTTTGACTAACCATATTTGCAGACTGTTGCAAATTAGGAGCAGTCATAGAATCCTCACAGACACTAATGCTCTCCAAGAAGGGCTGGCACAGACAGATATTTTATGCCAGAGCCATGGACTTAAATTAAATGCTAAGAAATGCATAATGGTATCCTTCGGGAAGTCTTCCGTCCCTGGTAACTATCATATTGACAAAGTACTCCTAAAAGTCATCCCAGTAGTTAGGGACTTGGAGACACAAGTAGACAGTAATCTAGCCTTTGACTGTCAGGTGTCTACAGTAGTGAGGAAATCATTCTATGTTGTGCAACTTATAAATAAATTTATGACATCTGAGGTGAGATCTTTGCCTGGCATATGAGTCATTGCTGAACCCCACTCTAACCTACCTCTTGCATATCCACAAAACAAACACCATAGTCACCCGTTCTAAAGACTTAAACCTTACGTGTAGTATGAGTAGGATTTGCTGGAGAGACAGGTATGTATTTTACAGGCTTACCCCTTCTCTTGAACTGGCTTCCATCTGTGTGAAGCTTAGTTGTTCCCTAACCCAATTCAGGTGTAACTTGAACAACTGAATGGAAAGCAGAAGATTCATCCCTGGTTTGGCAGCTATGTCTCTAATGGGCATAGGCAGCCTGTAAATGGTTCATCTCCCAAGCCCCTTCTTATACTTACCAAGGGTACCAAAACTTGGCAAAGATTTAGGGTGCATGGCTAGGCTTAAAAAGGCTCCAGTAATCATTAGCCTAGTACACAGTTATGAACCTATGAATCTGTGAAGAAGAAATAGTAGCAAGTGTTTTAGTACACATCCTGGAATGTTTTGGAATCATTTGAGAGGAATAAGTGAATAATTGGTGGTAAGCTAATTTACAAATATTATTGTGGTAGCTGTGTGATTAAGGTCCCTACCTCAGAGGAGCAGGAATCAGTCCTAATCTCTGATTACTGTCTGTGTTAAGTTTGCATGTTTTCCCTCTGCCTGCTTGGGTAGGCAGAGCCACAGCAAGAGAGTTTGGTGCCTGAGGACAAATACCCATTTTGAATCTTTACCCCATCATTGGTCTACTCCCCAACCCATCCTGTCATTTATTTTCCTTTAAAGCAAGGAAAGCTCTAGGCAAAAGTATGTTTATGTCATCCCCAGTATTGAGTGCACTACATCTTCTGCTTTTTAACTCTGAAACTGTTGCAGGCTGCAAGCCTCTCCCATTAGATTTCACATTGTAGGTTGGGCTAATGCTTTCCACAACAGAGTAATATTATTTGAGCCCATTCTTTGCCTTGGTACCATGTCTCACTTGACCTGTTTTTACCCCCACTAGACTTCAGGGTCATGGGCGTCTCAGCTGGCCAAAAGTTTCAGTGTTTTGTCAGGGATGGGGACAGAAATGAGTGACAGCTTGCTTGCATTAAATGAATGGCTTGTTGAATTACAGTTTTTTGCACATGCATGTTACAGTAGAATGGATAGGACATGCAGGGAACCTCTATGAGAGACATCCTCTTCTCTGAAACAGCATCGTTATAAGACCCATCCCACCATTACCACGACCACTCCCAGGAGAGAAGTTTCAGCAATCTATTTTTTCCACTGAAAATCCTGCTAAGGAAATATGCCATACATGTGAGCCCCAGTCCCACCCTCGCAAAGAAAGATACATTTTTTTAAATTTTTTTTTTATTTATTTAACATTTGTTTACCGGGAAAGACTGTCTTGGAACAAAGCCAATTTTCAGCGAAGGCCAGGGGAGAAACACTCCAGATGCATGTGTTTGTGATGTGGTTGGAAACAGGAGCACCCAGAGGAAACCCACACGAACATAGAGAGGATGTGCAGACTCCACACAGAAGGCACCCCAGCCCAGAATCGAACCGGAGAATTACGTAGAGCTTCATCATTACTTTATTCCTTCCATGTTAGTCTCCATCAGGTAACTAAGCTGCTGGTCAAATGTGGATCACCTGAGTCATAGTCAGGAATTTTTGCCTCTTTGCTAGTGGAACAGGCCTTGTAAAGCTACAAAGTTTACAGATTCTTTGTACACTTACCAAAGAAAGGACACCACTGTTTGTCTTCTGGCTACTTTCATTAACTGACACAGTTGCTTTCTGGCACTGCCAAGCAACATTAATTGTTTGTATGGAGAAATGTGCACATTTATGCACATGCAGTGAGGGAAGTGAAGGGTGATAATGTCATAAAGTACTGTAGGCCAGCTCCAGTATGGGATGATAATGTCATAGAGTACCGTAGGGCAGCTCCAGTATGGGATGAAAATGTCGTAGAGTACTGCAGGGTAGCTCCAGTTTGGGATGATAATGTCATAGAGTACTGTAGGGCAACTCCAGTAAGGGATGATAATGTCATGGAGTACTGTAGGGCAACACCAGTATAGAATGATAATGTCATAGAGTACTGTAGGGCAGCTCCAGTTTGGGGTGATAGTGTCATAGAGTACTGTAGAGCAGCTCCAGTATGGGGTAAATGTCAAAGAGTACTGTAGGACATCTCCAGTTTGGGGTGTTAATGTCATAGAGTACTGTAGGGCAACTCCAGTATGGGATGATAATGTCATAGAGTACTGTAGGGCAGCTCCAGTTTGGGGTGATAATGTCATAGAGATGATAATGTCATAGAGTACTGTAGGGCAGCTCCTATTTTGGGTGATAATGTCAAAGAGTACTGTAGGACAGCTCCAGTTTGGGGTGATAATGCCATGTCTGATTTATTACTATATCCACTTCCTCATCTTGATAACTACAGAATCATGTCCTAGGAGGGCATCAGGCATAACTTGTTTGAGCTAATTCTGAATAACAGGTTTAAAAGCCAGGTACAAATGAGGCTCAGTAGACAAGTGCCAGTTTATGGCTGTGAGGATTGCAGCTGTGACTGTAACCTGGATGGCCTAAGATCAGTTTGAAACATGAGAACAGGAAGAGACAGCCAGGGAAGGTAGGAGCAAGTGGCCAGTGACACCCTGTCCTGGTACAAATGATTCTTCTTAACTTACTGCACTGTGCCTATTGACAGAGTCTCTAAAAATGCACTGGGTCACCATTTCATTAAGGTCATTAAGCAATGCCTTACATTGTAGCTGGGAAGGGTTGATGTGTATATGGAAGGATGCACACATCAGTAAATGCTCTGCATTGTGATCCAATTTCATTGGGATGTAAGGCAAATCAACCATTAGGGTAAAGGATCTAGGGACACAGGGAAAACCCTGATGACTGCCTGAGTTGTGATCATTCCTAGGAATCAGGAAGAGCAAGACTACACAGGCAGTGGAGAAAGAAAGGACCAAAAAAGTGCTCAGAGGACAGAAAGTAAGGCATAATGCTGTAGTTAGAAAATTGGTCAGCAGAATGCCATAGATTCCAGTACTGAGATCTCTCTTGTTCATCATTTTGCAAGTCACACTCCACACATAACTGCTGACCTCACAAGACCCAAATGTGAAAGTTTTGAAACATGAGGAGAATAAATCTAAGATGACTTCTCTGCTTAATTTAGCAGAAGCATATCGACGTTAAACAGGAATGGAAATCAAACCAGAAGTAGATAAAAATCAGGCAGCAACTGAACGTGCCAAAAAACAAAAGAAAGAAAGAATATAAGATGAAAGATCAGATGAGAAGGCAAGAAATGTGGAAGAAGCATAAATGTAGTTGCAAGTATAGAAAACTTCTGGAAGAACCTCATGTTGATCAGAAATGAATACAGGAATGGTTAAGGAGAGGGGAGTTCAAACCAAGAGATGAAAGGTTAATATTGGCGGTGCAAGTTAGTGGGCTGTGTATACGTTGGTTTACAAAGTCCATTGAACATGTGGGAGAAACAGACAAATGTAGGTTTTGTAAAACCAAATTGGAAACAGTTGCACATCTCGTTGCTGGTTGTGACAAACTAATGGCAGAAGGACTGTATACTGAAAGGCATAATAATGTGGCAAGACTATTGCACTGAGGATTGTGCAAACATTTTGGTATTGAAGTGGCTGAAAACACTGGAAACATGAGCCACAAAGCATCATAGAAAATGAAGAAGTCTACATCACTTGGGATCATCCATTACCAACAGTTCAAAAGACAGAGGCTAGAAAACAGGATATAGTGGTCCAAGAAAAGAAGACAAAAGTAGCATTAATTATTGAAATCGCTACACCCGGTGACTACAGTGTCTTGCGTACAGAGAAACACAAAGTCATAAAATATCAGGATCTGCAGGCAGAAATGAGCAATGTGGAAGAAAGATTCCCAGGCAGTTCCAGTAGTAGTAGGAGCAATGGATCTTATAAAAAAAAAAAAGAATCTACAATTGTATTTAGGTATGCTGCCAATACATGTAATTCTGTACGAATATTGCAGGTGGTGCGAAGAGCACTTTTTGCTGACATAAAAGATTGAAACAATACTAATTTCATGAACTTTAATCGTACTTTGACTTAGGAATGGGGTCCATTCCCATCATGGTATTAGAAACCCAAAAGATTTGGAGAAATTAAAAAAAGACAGAAGAATTTAGGGAGAAGAAGTTGCTCTTTTTTTCTAGTTTTCTGCACTACTTTACACTTCTCCATCACTTAGTCTAGTTTCTTTGCTCCAAACCTTGTCTTTCCTCATCACTTATCTGTACTTAGAACTTCTCACTTAGGCTTCGGTGGGGTGATTTTCATGGAACCAGTAGTGGGGTTTATGTATGTTTCCACACGGCCAGTTGCACTATTGTTCTTTGGACTGACTATACACTAGTTATGTCATCATTAATCTTAACACCTTCACCCCCCACTTTATCATTTGTGCTACAGCTTTCTGCAATCACTTGGTTGAGGGCGAAGTCCAAAAAAAATGTGTACTTTCCATTTTGTGTGTTAAAAGTACACATTTTGGAAATGTCCACATCAAGCTTAAATTGCCAAAGTTCCTGCTTAGCATCAAGCACAAACAAGTAACATCACTCCTGGCTTTGCAGCATCCACTTCAGTTGCATGTGAAGCAGGTAGTGCTTCCTTGCTGTCTCCCTGTCTGTCATCTGTTTATTACTTTACCAAGATCTTGTGGCACTGCACAAATACAAGATTTGTCTAGTTTCACAACATTCCCTTAGGAGGATGAGTGCAGAGGCCAAGTCTGTTTGGTACCAGGAAAACAAGATAGTACAGATAGTGAGGACCCAAGTTGTGTAGGGCAAGGTAGACCAGCACAGAAGCTTTCTACATAATAAGAAAGAAGCCAAAAAAAGAAAGGAATGACTTAGGAACATTTGCAAGAAATGTAAACAGTACTTAAAATTATATTAAAAGTACAGTAGTCACTGAATGATGTAAAAACTAAGGAAGTTATAGTTTGTTAAATACAAGATGTGTAAAGGAAGAAAAAGGGAAAAGAATAAGCAACATTGGGTAAAAAAAATAATATGGTCAGTTGGGAGTGATATGTGTTCAGGAAAAATTAATTTTTTTTAGAAGTGAAAAGCTAGAGATACTGGATGCGTGCCTGTAGCAGTACTTAGAAGACTACTGGTATGTGATATTATGAAAAGTGAAAGATGTGTTAGGATAGATGTTCTTCATGTTTCACTGTTGCAGTCATCACATGTGGGTTATCCCTGCTGTGGTAGCCCTCGGCCGGCCTGAATACGAGAGTTAGTGTTTTTCTGAGTCAGCTGGTGTCACTTGTTGACTGACGTCATTAAATCAAGTCTTTCTTGCCGTGGAGCTAGTAGCAGAAGCAGTTCGGAAGTGTGCCGGTCGGTCACTACCAGAGTTTTGAATTACAGCTGAAAACGTCTAAAGCTAAGTACCTTTCTCTTGCACTAACAAATGTCTGAAAAAGTTAACAATTGTCTCTCCTGTGGAAAGCAAATCCCACAGCAAGACTTCCATTCATACTGCGTCACTTGTTAAGGCCCAGACCACAATGTCCCCCATTGCTGGTTCTGTGACCTCTTTAACGTGAGATCAATTTGTCGTAAGAGCTCTTATTGTAGCTAGCTATTTTTGTCTTCTGTCTTTGCATTCCAAAGTGGCGTCCATCAGCCAACAATCTATAGACATTCCAAAAACAGTAAAGGTAAAGATAGAGACAGACCACACAAGGCTAAGCCTTCTGACGACTACCGCTAAGCAGGTAATCAGTTTATCGGAATTCAGTGAGGCACTTTCGCAGCCCCTGATGCCCAATCCGATACTTTCGCAGGCCTGTACCGAGACCCTTTCAGAGTCCGGTATGCTGCAGAAATCTTCTTCGTCTTCCTAGCCTTTGGTTGTCTCTCCTTCGGTTGGGTCCATAACTGCGACGCAGGCACTGACTTCTGATGAGGTTTTTCGCACTACCGAATCTAGACAAAAAAAATCTTCTCATCCGACTACCGTTTCTCTCAGACCGATGGATACTCTTAGGCCTAGAAGCAAGGCTGCTCCTAGGAAATCTACCTCTAGCCACCATCTTTCTCTTGCTCCACCACCCCAAGCTCAAATGCTTAAAATGGTGGAGGATCTTATCTCCCTTATCAGGGGTAGTCAGGCCACAACTTCAAAAAGGAAAAGAGACCCTTCTCCTAAAATACTGACAGAACAGGATTCTGAGGAATCTGATTCTTCAGATTTTGAAGAGGAACAACAACCTCTGACTGCTTATGAGGATTCAGATGCAGAGGAATCCATTCCTTCTGCCTCCCCACCAGAAGATATTTCCTTTGGGGAAACCCTTTACACCCTCAGGGAACATTTCCACTGGGAATCCAATGATTTCCCTTAGACTAAGAAAAGGCTAAGAGAGTTTCTAGAACTGCCCCAGCACGGACCCTTGGCCATCCCTCCCTATCTTAGAGGTGGTGGATGATGTCTTCCATGAATCCAGCTTAGCTCCTGACGCCCACCCACCTCCTACCAGTAAACCTTACAGGTATTACAGAGTACCAGATTCTCACAAACACCTGTACAGAAATCCTGCTGCAGACCCAGAGGTCATTACACAGGAACCAAAGGGAGTTAAGGCTAGTTCTGCAAAGAATCCTATTCCTTCTGACAAGGATTCCATAGCTCTGGACAGATGAGGTAAAAAAGTATACACCTCTGCAACCTTAGCTGTCAGAGCACTCAGCTGTCAGTTCTACATGTTAAAATATCAGCAACACAGTTTGGAAGTAGTAAAGCAAAAGATTTCAACCTTTCCTGACTGTGTCAATTCAAAAGAGTTAACAGATTTACTGCACTCTACTTGTCAAGTGGCCAAACACTCATTACACTGTGGATATGACGCCCTAGAAGCCTTAATCAGGGCAGCAGTGTCAGGATCTGTCATTAGGAGACAAGCATGGTTGAAGGAACAGCCTCTCTCTCACCATGTCAAATCTAAATTAATTGATGCACCCTTGGATAAGGACCGCTTGTTTGGAGTAAAAGCAGAAGAGGTGCTTAAAAAGATGGAAGACAAAACAAAATCTATGCAAACAGTAAAAGATTTCTTTTAGGTACAGCCTTCTAGGTTCAGCAGGATTTTTCCCTTGAAACACTGGTCCTTTCCTGAACCTAGCAGACAGGGGCAAGGTAAGCCCCGCAGGGACAGACCACCTAGGCTCATATCCCAGGGACAGCAGATAACCAAACAGTGGACCACTTCCACTCCAAAGGCAGGGAGGTCTAAGCCACCCCTCTATGGCAAAAACTGTCAGTGACTCCCTCTCCACCCTCTGCCCTCTTTTCACTCACGAAAAAATAGGAGGAAGGCTGTCCCTCTGCAAAGAAAATTGGCTTTCTGTAACAAAGGACCAATGGGTCTTAAATATAATTTTTCAGGGATACAAATTCTCCTTCTACAAACCCCCAATTCCAAAAGGGTACCCAGACTTACCTCCAAATCAGTGGGCAAAGGCATTGAAACAAGTCCAAACTCTCATATCCCAAGGGGCAGTAGAACCTGTCCCCTCAGATCAAAAAGGCAAAGGCTTTTATTCCAGACTGTTCCTTGTTCCCAGAAAAGAGGGCACCTGGCACCCTATCCTGGATCTGTACATTCTGAACACCTCCCTGGTGGTCCCCAAATTCAAAATGCTAACTTGGCAGCAGCTGCTGCTTATGCTGACAAAAAATGCCTGGTTAGTTGCCCTGAATCTAAAAGATGCCTTCCTCCACATCCCCATAAGGGAATCCTGCAGGAAATTCCTTCTCTTCAGAGCAGGCTCACAACACTTTCAATTCTCTGTGCTACCCTTTAGCTTATCCACTGCTCCCAGGGTATTCACCAAATGCTTAGCCCCGGCCATAGCCTTTTGCAGACAGAAAAATATACATGTTTATCCTCATCTTGATGACTGCCTCATTCCTGCAGAGTGCAAAGAAAAGCTACTCAGTGACCTTCTCTTTGTCAAAACCCTCCTAACTTCCTTAAAGTACACCATCAACAAGAAGAAATCAAAGCTAACTCTATCCAGGAAGATCATTTTCTTGGGAGCACTACTGGACACAGCATCCTAAATGGCCTTCCTATCCCCAGAAAAGCAGAGCTTCCTGCCTTTCTACTTTACACAGCTGGCTTCCAGAAGTCACCTCACCGTGAGGAAGTTCCTGCAAGCCTTGGGGTACATGGCATCTTGCATCCTTCTAATTCCTCTGGCCAGGTTTCATATGAGAAAACTTCAGTGGTTTCTAAAAAATCTTTGGTGTCAGCACTCTCAACCTCTAGAGACATCTCTCCCTCCGATCCCCTGTATAAGGGCAGAGTTTCTCTGGTGGGCATGGGCCTTTGCCAAGAACAAGGGTCTTCCCTTCACCCTTTGCCCATCTGGGCAGACCATTACCTCCGATGCCTCAGAAATTGCTTGGGGCGCTCACCTAGAAGGGAGGTGCACCCAAGGTCTTTGGGATGCCCAGCACCTTCCCTTACACATCAACCAGAAGGAAATGATGGCAGTACAAAAGGCCTTGACATCCTTCAAATCCCATCTCAAGTCAGGGGTTCTCCTTATCAAAACAGACAACACCACAGTAATGTGGTACATCAACAAACAGGGAAGGACCTAGTCTTACCCTCTGTGCAGGCTAGCCATGAATCTCTGGCTGACAGCCTCTTCCATGGGATTACACCTAATAGCCCAGTACCTACCAGGGATCAACAACACCCTGGCAGACCACTTAAGCAGAAACGTACTGGACCCTCATGAATGGCAGCTCCACAGAAAAATCTTTTTACAAATCACTCAGGAGTGGGGGACTCTGGAGGTGGATCTCTTTGATTCGCATCTCAATCATCAGCTGAAAAAAGTCTGTACCAGGGAGTATCACCACCTAGTGTGGAAGGTGGATGCCTTGACCTTCCCCTGAACATCCTCTTTGTGTACGCATTCCCTCCTCTGCCTCTTATTCCAAAGGTAATGATCAAAACAAGGGAGGAGAGACCAAAGGCCATCCTCATTGCTCCAGATTGGCCCAGACAACATTGGTACCCCTTACTGCGCAGCCTGACATCACAGCCTGCCAGGCAGCTTCCCCTGATATCAGACCTCTTGACTCAGGTGGGGGGGGGATACTGCACCCAGACTCTTGCAGACTCTCAACCTATCAGCATGGCTAATACTCTAAAGGCAAACAAGGGGCCCCAGTTAAGCAAACAGGTCCTAGACATTATTACAGAGGCCAGATGGCCCAGCACCAGAAAATCTTGCACAGGAAAATGGAAAAGATTCTGCTCCTGGAGCCAGTCCAGAGGGGGCAATACCTCACAACCTTCCATCCCTCTTATCTTGGACTACCTAGCGGAGCTACTCAATAGTGGCCTCTCCTTCTCTTCTATTAAAATCCACACCTCAGCCATTTCAGCTCATTTTGACACAGATCAGCCCCTGTTCTCCCATCCTTTGATTAAACAATTCCTCAGAGGGGCTTCTAATATCAGCCTTCCCAGAAGGCCATCCACTTCAGCCTGGGACCTGAATTATGTTTTGGAAAAACTAACCTTACCACCCTTCAAACCTGCTGATTTATCAGAACTAGATACCTCTCCTGGAAGACTGCTTTTCTCCTAGTTATCACCTCAGACAGAAGGATTTCAGAACGTCAGGCACTGATGGCCATTGAGCCCTTCATCATTTTCCATGCAGACAGGGTCTCCCTGAAGACTAATCCCTCCTTTATGCCCAAGGTGGTATCTAATGCAACTCTCAACCAGGCTATACATCTATCCACCTTCTTTCCTAACCCTCAAAACAAGGGGGGAAGAATTTTGCACTCACTAGACATGCGCAGACAGCTCAGATACTATCTGGACCGTACTAAACCCTTCAGGAAAACAGACCAACTACTTGTCAGCTTTGCCCCAGGGGCAGAAGGGAAGCCCATTTCCAAGCAAACCATTTTCAAATGGATATCACACTGTATCCATTTCTGCTACAGATTACATGGGAACCCCCCCCCCCAAATCTGCTTGAACCAATTCCACTGGGGCAGCCTCCACTTCCACAGCATTCCTCAGAGGAGTTCCCACCAGGGACATCCTGGAAGCTGCCGCCTGGACTTCTGTCTATTGTCACATATTCAACACTACTGTGGCCGAAAGTGCAGATATCTGAAGAAAATGTTTGGAAGTCACAACACCGACCACAGTAAATGCTGAACTGAGCATTTCAGTGAAGTCGAATCTCGAACATTTCAACTTCACTGAAATGCTCATAGCCACTAAACACATTTAACATGTTTTGCAGGGGGGCAAGCCCCCCTGCACCCCCCATGTGGGAGGGCTGCGCTCCACACACACCCTACTTATATATACAAACTCTGAGATCGCACTACACTGAGGAAAGGGTATAATTCCCAATCCCCACTATAGTGTGATCTGCACTACACTGACAAACCTTGCTATAGCGGCTGTTCGCTATTGTAAGGTTCTACAGTATAGTACTCTCACTAATGGTTCTGCTACCTGATTTACACACATACGTTGATCGCACACACTGTGATCAACTATGTGATTGTAAACCTATACATTTACCAAGCATTACCACCTACCTCTATTTTCTAAGGCTAGGGCAGGGTTTGCCTCTGCAGTTCTGCAGGGCATGCTGACCCATGCCTAGGTCTCTTACTAATCCTATCACCCCTCTCTCAGTTTTGGGAATCCTCCCACAGGTGATGACTGCAACAGTGAAACACAAATGACATAGTACAGTTGTGTACAGTTACCATAAATGTAGATGTTCAAGTGTATTCACTGTTGCAGTCCTGGTTTCCCTCCCTCCTTCTTCCTTATATCTTCTTTCTTTAGGGAGACATAAGCTTCTCAAGGTGGCTTTTAGCCACCAGGACCACTTTACCATATTACTTGGGCTTCTGACTGGTTAGGGCAAGAAAAACTGATGTAATGGCATCGGCTGCCTTGCTTTATAACACTGACGAACTGATGTCAGTTAGCAAGCGACAGTGGCTGACGCAGAAAAACAGTGACTCTGGTATTCGGGCCGCCTGAGGGATACCACAGCAGGGATAACCCACAGGTGATGACTGTAACAGTGAATACACTCTAACATCTACATTTATGGTAAGTGCACACAACTTTTCTTTGTGGATCCATTGTTGTCTTTGTCATCCATATAAAGTTGTGGGTATGTAGGATCTGGTAGGATCCAGTGCCAACAATTTACAGACTTTGGGTTCAAGGCTCAGGCTCCTCCCCTTTCCCATACTCCCCTTCAATTCTCACAATTACTCTGATCTCTTTTGCCACTTGAAACAGTGTCAGGCTTGAGGTTCAGTGCTGTCAGTAGTAATTTCTAGTTGTGGTGAGTCCTTCAGTTTACAGCTACATTGTTCTTGCCCTTTGTTTGTTGGGTTAGATTAGTCTGTGCTAGTGCTTGTGCTACTCTTCCTTGTTAGTAGCTAACTGTGATGGCTGCTTTCTGTCCTTTTTCAGCCTTCTTTTCCCCATCTAAAAAAATGTGCTTATCTTTCAGTGTTTTGAAGAAAGTTCTTGTTAGCTATGTGTATAAATAGGCTTTTTCTGGAAGGTAGCAGCCCAAGAGATTACATAGCTAGTACACAAATAAGTCATCCAGGAGGTCACTTAGTTCCTAAGAAAAAGGAGGACCTCAGGCCAATTCTGGACCTCAGTTAAACCAATTCGTGAGACAGACTACTTGCTACTCATATGGTCATGGTTCAGTCCATATTAACTCCCTTCTAATGAAGGAGGACTGAATGTGCTCGGTGGACCTTCAGGACACCTGATACGGCATCAAAATAGCAATGCAGTCCAGAAGTTTCCTTCATTTTTTGCTGGAATCAGTCATTTGCAATTCAGAGCACTGACCTTCAGACACACCACAGCCCTAAGGGTGTTCACCCAGTGCATGGCAGTGGTAGCAGCACATCTCAGTCTGCAGGGGTTCCGGGTGTTCCCTTACCTAGATGATTGGTTCATAACTTATGCCATGAGGGATTTGTTAATCCAAGCCAGGGATTCTTTGCTGCAGTTGTGCTCAAACTGGGGAATTACAATCAAACCAGGAAGTCCAAGCTAAGCCCAGTCCCGTCTATAGAGTTCGTAAGATGCTACCTGGACACCACCTTACCGATAGCCAAACTCCCATTGTCAAGGTTAGTCTTCACCAGCAGACCTCAAAGGTTCTGTCTTACCAGAAACCCGTAGTGAGATCCAGCCATCATCTTTTGAGCTCTGTAGCAGCATCCCTCACTCTTCTTCCTCATGCCAGGTTCCACATGAGAGTATTGCAGTGGACTCTCAGTCCAGTGGTCCATTCTTCATCATCCATTACACTTTCTTGTCAAACTCACAAGGATTTGCAGACAACATATTCAGTGGTAGCTCTCATGTTTCTTTAGGCTTTCCTGCCCCAGGAGTGACTGTTACTAAGGACACATCCCTTCTGAAGTAGGGAGCATTTCGAACTGAAGACTGTCCAAGGCATATGGTCTCTGACAAAGCCCAGTCTTCACATCAGTATACTAGGCATGAGGGCAATCCTCCAAGAGTTGTGGGCTTTCCAGGTCTCCCTCCCCACAGATGTAATTGTTATCCAGACAGACATACAGATAGACAGACAGCATGTTGGTAGTGTGGTGCATCATCAAACAAGGAGAAACCCAACCATTTCCATTGTTTTGGAATATCATGAGGGTTTGGCATTGGGCAATGTCTTTATAGTGCTTTCTAGTGCTTTCTGATTGCAAAGCATATCCAAGGGAAGTCCAGTGTACTAGCGAACAAGTTGAGCAGATCAATCCTTCTGGTCCCTCAGTCAGACAGTGGCTACCGATATTTTCAGTTTATGGGGCAAGCCTTGCTGCAACCTGTTTGTGACCTCCACCAACACCAAATCCAGCAAGCTTCTTTGCCCTGATTCCCCAGGATAGCCAGTCTCTGGGGGATGTTTAGGTCCACACTTGGCCTCCCTGGTCTCCTGTATGCTTATACCTAACCCCATTGCTAGCCAAGTTTTTCCAGAAAGCGGCCTGATGCAAGACGAAGGTGATTCTCATTGCCCCATTTTTTTCCTCTAACAAGCATATGTTAAGTTGTCAATCTCGCCTTCATTCTTGCTGGATGGGTTCGGAGCCAAACCTCGGCTCTGACTCGGCCTATACTAAAGCTCAAGAGCTAATTTTACCGGCTCGAGGCAAACCTATATCCCATGATGCTAGGCGGTAACTACCCAGATCTCGTTTGCCGCTTTCGTTAGCGAGGTGCTCCTTTTACCGGCTCACAGGTTAGTGAATAATTTTCAGAAAAATCTTAGTTTTCTACTTAGTTTTCCCCTAGAATAGTAATATATTTTTTCTAAATAGGCTAGTTTTTCGGTTATTTAAAATTTTTAGTTCCTATTTTTATCCCTTATCCCAGTCATACTCCCCACCCTAGGTTAGGCCTTAGGCCCTTCCGTTTTATTCTTAGTTCCCTCACAGGGATTCTTAGCTGTGTGAGTGTACCTTTAGTATCCCTGTATCTCTGTTTGTTTGAGGGAGTGTGTGTGTGTGTTTTTTCTATCTTTACAATTGTTGTTTTCCTTTCGACAGCAATATGTCGAAGGAGACAAAGGTCTCAGGCTTCAAGAAGTGTGACTCGTGCTGTCAGAAGATGTCTCTGACAGACGGTCACACTTCTTGTGTTTATTGCCTGGGACCCCTGCACCTGCAGGACTCTTGCTCGGTTTGCCATGCATTCAGCCCAAGAGTCCTGCAGGAGTGCAGGAATAAGTTGATCCTGAGGGACTTATTAAAGCCCGAAGGTTCCCCGGCTAAGTCCGTGCTGGGGAAGCCTTCGAAGCCACCTAAACCGTCAGCTCCGTGCTCTAAGCCTTCGGATGGTGGCTCACCTTCTGCGACACTATCGGCTCCAGCCATAGCTGATATCTCTGTATCGCAGCTGCCTGCATCGGCTCCGGCCGGAGCCGATGCCTCTAAGACTCTGTTTTCAGAGTCGGCTCCGGCTGGAGCCGACGTATCTATGGCTCCATTGGCTCCATCAACCTTGATGCCCTCCACACGCAAGAGGTCCAGATCTCCATCTCTGGAATCTATCCATTCGGCTCCGAGGTCACCTTTACTCTCGGAGCGGAGCCATCGGAGCCATTCCTCTCAGTCTTCCAGGCTTTCCGACCATGACCTTAAGAGAGTGGTAAGCAGACTATTAAAGTCTCAGGCACTGGCCCAAATGCTTCACAGCCCGTCTTATCAGACAGCGGCTACGTCCATACAACCTACTATTCCTCCTTTGACTCTGCCCCGGTGTTCGGAGCCGTGACCATTGTGACGTCGGAGCCGATACCTCCCCCTTCGGCTCCGTCGTCTGCTCCGATCTCGTCCATGGTGCCATCCTTGGAGGGATCCGGGCACTTGGACTCTCTCGCCGGCTCCGAGGGGGCGAGTGGCATCAGACCCTTGTCCGACCTCGTTCTCCCTCTCGGAGCATCGGTGTTGGTGAGTTCGGCCCCGACATCGCCTTCGGAGTCGTCCCTGTCGGTGCCGGCTGGGGTTCCTAGCTCTTCGGAGCGGGAGCTCTCTAGCCTGCCTGATAGGGGCGCCTTCGAGGTCATGAGGAGTGTACTGGCCCCAGTGCCTGCTCTACGATCAGCTCCATCAGCTCCTCCCACTGTAGTGCCTGCTGAGGTCTCTTCCCACTCTCTCTCCCCCGGCCACAGAGATCCAACGCCTCAGGTTTCCCCTTTGGGAATATCCTCCTCTTCCAAGGTTTCTCCCGATCCATCAGGTGACCCCCCGCGTAAGAGGACATGTAAGAGGAAGCATGTGGACTCCCCTGAGTCCGTCACATCTGACACCGACTTGGATGAGTCGGAAGGATCCCCAAGGTCCCCCTCTGAGGATGTCTCCTTCTCTGACATCCTTGAAATCCTTAAACAGAGGGGGAACTGGTCTTCCCTTAATCCTTCCGAGGACGAGTCGGTTTACCTGGAGGCTTTTGGTTCTCGACCCTCCACCTCCTGGGTGTCTCCGCCCTTCAACCCCCTTATGGGAGTGGTGGCACGGAAGGCATGGACGGCCCCTGATTCGATGGAATCCACCCCATGGAGGCCTTCCAAATTTATACCAGCCCTTTCTGATAAGCAATTTGTATCTAAAGGTGTCCCAGTTGATGCCATGGTGGTGGCGGCAGCCACCAAGAAGGAACTGGCTGATCCTTCAGTACCTATCCATCCACCTAATAAGGATTCTAGGACAATGGATAGGTACGGCAAGCGGATGTTCTCGTCAGCGACCTTTGCCATGCGGTCGCTGAATTACTTATGCCACTTCACCCGTCTTCAAAGAGACATTCTTAAAGAACTGGGTGAGGTCCTACAGGATCATCAGCTGCTGGGTCTCAGGACAAAATTAACTCACAGCTAGGAACCCTGAATTCCATTGTCAACTCCTCCATGCGGCTTATTTCATATGCAGCCGATGGAGCGAGTAGGGCCGCAGGCACAGGTGTGGCTTTGAGGCGTCCCAGCTGGATGCGGCTTTGCAACTTCGCAGACCCCTTCAAGGCGTCTTTCACTAACTCCCCCTTTGATGGTTCAGTGTTGTTTGGACCTCAAGTGAAAGATACTTTGACCAGTTGCGAACAAGATGGCAAGACTCTTTCTTCCGTAGGAGTCCATTTTTCAACCCCATCTAGACCTTATCCTAAGGGTCAAAAGGGTGGAAAAATGTGGTTCCGCAAATCACAAGGAGTCACGCCTGACGCAAGTGGTCAGTTTACCCCTAGAGGCAGAGGGGGGAACAACAACAACAGACGCCGTCCAAGAGGCAGAGGGGGTCTGCAGAATCAGGGTAGCAGAGAAACCCTCTCTGACAAACCCTTCCAGCATCCCTGAGGCGCTACCCGACTGTCCACCTTCGGAGGCAGTCGGGGGAAGATTATCTCTGTACCCACAAGCCTGGCTGTCCCTCACTCAAGACAAATGGGTGCAGTCGATCATATCCGTGGGTTACAAAATCCCCTTTATCCAAACCCCAATGATTCAAATGGGGTCTCTTCCAGAAGTTCCACCCAGTCTAAGGGAACAAGCAGCACTAGAAATATCAAAGCTGCTAAAAAAAGAGAGCCATCCAGCCAGTCCCAGCAGACCAACTAGGATCAGGAGTCTACTCAAAGTTCTTTTTGGTACCAAACAAAACAGGGGACTGGAGGCCAATATTGGATCTCAGCAAACTAAACAAGTTTGTAAAAAGAACGAGGTTCTGGATGGTCACGCTACAGTCCATTTTACCCCTTCTGGGCAAGGACAATTGGATGTGCTCAGTGGACCTTCAGGATGCATACTATCACATCAAAATGCACAGGCGCTCCAGAAGGTTCCTCTGCTTCCGGCTGGGAGCCAGTCACTACCAGTTCAGAGCCCTGCCCTTTGGTCTCACTACAGCCCCCTGAGTGTTCACCAAATGTATGGCAGCGGTTATGGCTCACCTGAGATGTCAAGGATTCCAGGTGTTTCCATATCTAGACGACTGGCTCCTCACTGCCACCACCAGGCGTCAACTTCTTCTAGCCAGAGATTTCACCATTCACATTTGCAAAGAGCTAGGTATCTCTCTAAATTTAGAAAAGTCTGCCTTGTCGCCTTGTCAGTCTATTACCTTCATAGGCACCACCTTGGACACCGTTCAGCTCTCAGCAAAGTTAACAGAGCAGAGGGTCTTAGATATTCAAAATCATGTTCACATCCTCCTTCAGAGCAACAAAATTCAGGCCAGGTATATTCTGAAAGTATTAGGTCTCATGGCGGCAGCCATCACACTTCTTCCCCTTGCCCGCTTTTACATGAGGCTTCTTCAGTGGATGCTTTTCTCCCAGTGGTCCTTCCAACAGCTCCCTATGACACACAAGATCTTAATAACTCTATCTTGCAGAAAACATCTGTCTTGGTGGATGGTCTCCCCTCAAGTCCATCAAGGCAGACCATTTACTCCCCCCCCCCCCCGGTTGCCACAGTCACAATGGACGCCTCCCTGATTGGGTGGGGTGGGGGGGCATTTTCAGGGCAGGATAGTCCATGGTACATGGCAACCCTTCGAATGCCACTTGCACATAAATGTCCTGGAGATGAAAGCAGTGCTTTTGACGTTGCAGGCCCTCCAAGACTCTCTTCCTCTGGGGACTATTGCAATTCAGACAGACAGTATGTCCGTAGTATGGTATATCAACAAGCAGGGCAGAATCAAGTCCTATCCCCTGTGTCGAGAAGCACTCAGACTCTGGCAATGGGCGATCTCTTCTCAGCGGTTTCTGATAGCAACGCACATCCCTGGGAAGTCCAACGTCATAGCGGACAGGCTGAGCAGAGCTATTCTCATGCCCCACGAGTGGTCTCTCAAGCAATCGGTGACGGACAAAATATTTCGGAAGTGGGGGTTTCCTTGCTGCGATGTTTTTGCAACACCACAAAACAACAAGTGCCTCGACTTCTTCACTCTCTTCCCCCTTCCAGGCCATCTCCCCAGAGATGCTCTAGTCCACGATTGGCCTCGTGGACTTCTATACGCCTTTCCCCCTCCCCTTTTCCATTAATCACACAGATAATTCAGAAAGCTACCGCCTTGAGAGCCAAGATGATCCTCATTACCCCTTATTGGCCTCGACAGATATGGTTCCCGTTCCTGCATTGCTATCTGTTGGAGCAGCCTTGGCATCTGGATCCAGTGCCAGATCTTTTGGCCCATCAATCAGGGCAGCTGCACCAATCCCTCTAATCTCTCAACCTCACAGCTTGGTTGCTCCACTTCCGTCCCTAGCCAGGCTTGCAATGATTTCAAATTCTGTCCGGGATATTATTGTAGCTTCCCTTAAGTCTTCCACCAGAAGGATCTATGCTAGTAAATGGCAACGTTTTTTCCTTTTGAGCAAAGGCTAGGAACATAGATCCCTTCACTGCTCCAATACACTCGGTCTTGGATTTCCTAGCTGAAATCTTTCATTCAGGATCTTCTTCCTCCACAGTAAAAGTTCAGCTAGCAGCCATTTCAAGTTTTCACATAGGCTTGTCGGACTCCAGTATCATGTCCCATAAGCTTTGCAAGGCATTCCTCAGAGGTATCTTTTTACTCAGGCCCCCAATCAAAGACCCCCCCCACCACAGTGGGATTTAAACTTAGTTTTAGCATCCTTGATTCTCCCTCCCTTTGAACCTGCGGCCTCCTGTTCATTGAAGTTACTTTCCTGGAAGACACTCTTCCTAGTCGCCATTACATCTGCTAGGAGAGTATCTGAACTTCATGCCCTCTGCATTCGTCCTCCTTATTTAGTGTTCGATAAAGATAGAGTTTCTCTAAGAACTAACCCGTCTTTTTTACCCAAGGTGGCTTCTCAGACAAATTAAAATCAATCTATTGATCTTCCAGTTTTCTTCCCTAATTATTCAAACAAGGCAGAGCAAAAACTACATTGTCTGGACGTTCATCGTCAACTCTGCTACTATCTGGACAGAACTAATCAAATCAGGAAATCTGATCAACTATTCTTATCTTATGCAGAAAGTCGAAAGGGCCTTCCAAGGTGACCCTGTCTAGGTGGCTGTCTTCTGTGATTACCTATATTTATCAACTCAGAGGTAAAGAATTGACTACTAGGCCAAGAGCCCATTCAACCAGAACATTAGCTACATCAGCAGCCTTTCAAACTAGAGTGCCAATAGACACTATCTGTGCGGCAGCCACTTGGGCCTCTCCTCATACCTTTGTTACACATTACAAATTGGACATGGCCTCCAGAAACAGGGCAAATTTTGGTTCCACCGTTCTCAAGAGTCTGTTCCAATGAGCCACCCAGGATGAAGGTGCTAGGGACGCGGTCCCATCCAGCAAGAATGAAGGCGAGATTGACAACTTAACATTGAGAAATTATGTACCTACCATAACGTTCCATGTTAGTTGTCTTCTCTCACCTTCTTTCTTGCGTCCCGCCCACCACCCCCCTAGCGTGGACAGACCGAAAGGTTTTCCACTTCTTCCAAGGGACCTTATCTTGCACTATTCCAAGCCCAGGCAGTTGGTCCTGGGGTAGATAACAGCTTCAGGTAGTGATATTTGGGGAGTTCTCCTTTCTCCTCCTCCTCCACCTCAGAGGGGAGACTGAATTGGCTATTGTTTCTCAGCTACCAAACGAGATCTGGATAGTTACCGCCTAGCATCATGGGATATAGGGTTGCCTTGAGCTGGTAAAATTAGCTCTCGAGCTTTAGTATAGGCCGAGTCGGAGCCGAGGTTCGGCTCTGAACCCATCCAGCAAGAAAGAAGGCGAGAGAAGACAACTAACATGGAACGTTATGGTAGGTACATAACTTCTCATTTTGCCCTTTCTGTGGCCTCTTCTGGTATTCCTGTCATGGGTGCTGGACCCCCCTCTGGAATTGATGTCTCACCCATCCAGAAAGCCTCAACGGGACACAAGATCCTTGCATCTGACCTGTTGGATTCTCCACTCCGATAGTCAGAAATTTCAGACTCTTGTCCAGTGTCATTCTTATCTTATCCTTATATCAGAAACCTTCTACCAGAAAATTTACAGAAGCAAATGGAAGAGGGTCTCTGTTTTGGCGTCAGCCAAAGGTCTCAACCCTTTGTCTGCTCCCTTGACATCTGTTTTAGACTTTCTTGCAGGTCTTTACCAAGAATGAGCTAGCTGCTCTACTATTTTAGTCCAACTGGCAGCTATAAATGTTCATATCGGTGAACAGCAGACCCATATTCCGTTTCTGAAATTCTGGAAAGCCTTTTTTCAGAGGTACCTTTCTTCTACATCCCCCTTTGAGGGATCCTTTTCCTCCATGGGTTACTACTGTTTTACTTCAGGCCTTGACAAAACCTCCCCATTTGAACCTGCAACTACAACAGATGTGAAATTCATATCATGGAAGACTGATGTTCTTCATGTTTTACTGTTGCAGTCATTACATTTGGGTTATCTGCTTGCAGTAGCCCTCATTCGGCCTGATGAACACAGTCTTGGGTCCTCTGGTTGCTGTCCCTTCTTCCATGACGTCAGGGGTGTAAAACATGCAGCCGATGCCATTACATCAGTCTTTCTTGCCGTGCGGTGCCCGAAGCAGAAGCAGTTCGCAAGTGCCGGTCAGCCAACTCCTGAAATTTTCTTTTTCGAGTTTCAGATCTGAAGTCTTCAACTAAAGCTAAGTACCCCATTGGGGAAACTTTTTCTTGCTCCTTTCCGATGTCAGTAAAAGTTAATAATTGCATTACTTGTGGAAAGCAAATATCTCACAAAGATTTTCATTCGTACTGTATTCCTTGCCTAGGCCCTGACCATGACGTACCTTGTTGTCAGTTTTGTGCTTTATTTAATCAACGCACTATCCGTCATCGGTATATTTTCGCTTCTAAATATTTCGGTTCTCGGTTTAATTATCCAGAAATGTCGTCGGTTAGCCATCCAACTACCGTGATTCCGAAAAAATGCAAACATAAAGACAGAGACAGGCTGCCGAGGTCCAAAGCTGCCAACGACGCTTCTCCTAAGCCAGTCGCCAGTTCCCCTGATACCCGCTACTTTTGACTTGCAGGCCTCTACTAAGACCCATTCAGTGTCCAGTATGCCGCAAGATGATTCAACTGTGGAACCTGCGGATGTCTCTACCTTGGATGGGTCAGGAGCCGCAGTGCCATGTTTCAGTCCCAAGAGGCACACAAGACTAGGCAGTGGGGGGTTTCCGCACCCAAACCTGGGAGTAGTAAGACTCCCCCCTATGGAAAAATGTCTCATTGACTTGCTTTTAAAACTTCCAAGCACTTCCCATCTCAATGCTCCTTTAGGTGGAAAGATTGGTCTGCAGGCCAAAAACTGTGAACTCATTACCCAGGACAAATGGGTTTTAAATATAGTGTCCCAAGGATACAGATTTCATTTCCACACTTTACCAACACCAAGCGGGTGGCCAGATCTACCCCCAAATCAGTGGGCAGAGGCCCAAAATCAAGTACTCTCTCTCTTAAATATGGGGGCTATTCAGTTGGTACCAGAAGAGGAAAAGGGACAAGGTTTCTATTTGAGACTTTTTCTGGTACCCAGAAAAGGCAATACATGGCATCCTATCCTGGACCTTTCTATTCTAAACACCTTTCTGGTGATTCCAAAATTCAAAATGCTGACTCTTCACCAGCTGCTTCCTATGCTAGGCAAGGATGCATGGTTGGCAACACTAGATTTAAAAGAAGCATACCTGCACATCCCTATTAGGGAGTCTTGCAGAAGATACCTATGCTTCAAAGCAGGCTACACGCACTATCAGTTCTCTGAACTGCCCTTTGGCTTATCTATTGTGCCCAGGGTATTCACAAAGTGCCTAGCTCAAGCCATTGCATTTTGCAGGCAAAGAAATATTCAAATATGCCCATACCTGGACAATTGTCTAATTCAGGCAGAAAGCAAGGACATTCTTTTGAATCATCTGGCCTTTGTTCAAAGGGTACTGACTTGTCTGGGGTTCACCATAAATGAAAAGAAATCCCACCTGGTACCCTGTCAACAAATTATATTCCTGGGAGCAAGCTTGAATACAACTTCCCAGATGGCTTTCCTCATGCCAGAGAAACGGATTCATTTGACAACTTACTTCAAACAAGTGGCCACAAAAACCCAGCTATCTGCAAAGCAGATACTGCAAGCCATGGGGTTCATGGCCTCCTGCATTCGTCTAGTTCCATATGCAAGGCTGCATATGAGGAAACTACAATGGTATCTCAAAAGCCTATGGTGTCAACATTCACAAGATCTAGAAGCAAGGATTCTTATCGTACCTTGCCTATGCCTAGAGTTCCTGTGGTGGGCAGAGGCCTGCCACCAAAACAGGGGACTAGCATTCACATTACCCCCGTCACCCAAATCTTAACAACAGACGCATCAGACTATGCATTGGGGGCTCACCTGGCAGGGCAGTGCATTCAGGGCAAATGGAACCCAAGTCAAATGCACCTGCACATAAATCAAAAGGAAATGTTAGCTGTACAGAAGGCTCTGACAGCCTTCAAGGACCACATTCTTCCAGGATAACTAATGGTAAAGACGGACAACACCTCTGTCATGTGGTACATAAACAAGCAGGGAGGTACACGTTCTTACCACCCCTGCAGACTAGCCATGGCATTGTGGAAAACAGCCTTGAGCTACCAAGTGAATCTACAAGCTCAATTCCTGCCAGGAAAACTTAATACACTGGCAGACGGACTAAGCAGAAACCTCATGGACCCACACGAGTGGAAACTGAAACCAAAGATTTTCAACATGTTGACAAGCAAGTGGGGGAGCCCAGATATAGAACTGTTTGCCTCCCCCCAGAACCATCAACTGGACAAATTTTGCACAAGGATTCCCCACAAGCTAGCTTGGAAAGTGGATGCTCTATCCTTCAGCTCTATGCCTTTCCTCCTCTGCCTCTGCTCTTCAAGGTACTACTAAAGATCAAACAGAACAAGCCAAGGACGATTTTAATTGCACCAGACTGGCCTCGCCAACCCTGGTACCCACTCTTGCGCAGTGTGTCACACTTGGCTCCGTGGCACCTGCCTCAGACTCCTTCCCTGTTGTCTCAGCGGGAGAACCAGATTCTGCACCCTCAGATGTAAACCCTGAACCTAGCAGCCTGGCTAATTACCTAATCTCGCCTTTACCATTCCTCTGTAAGTCAGTGATGGATATCATTTTAGAGGCAAGGAGGCCTAGTACTAGAAAATCTTATGCTGCAAAATGGAAAAGATTCTGTGCCTAGAACCAATCTCAAGGAATGAACGCAGCGGTGCCCAGTTTACCTCAGATTCTACAATACTTAACTGAGATGCTTCATAAGGGCCTGTCTTTTTCACAGGTTCAGAGGTTCATAGGTAGGTACTAGGCTATCTGCCCGAGGGCATTTATAAACCTAGCCAGAGTGTAATGGCTTTGCCCATTGATTAATTAACTGATCCTCTGTCAAGCAGAGCCAATGAAGTGGTCCCAGGAGTGTATTTTCTGTTACCCATCCACTCATCAATGTTTCTCTTGAAGAGTGTTAGTGAGGGGCTTTGCCTGATGCAATTTGGAATTTTGTTCCAAAGCATGGGGAGTCTCTGTGACAGGAATCTATCCCTCCAGCATGTTCTATTTATTGTTGTGGCGAGGTTTAGCTCACTAGAGCACGTGGCTCGCAGTGACTTGGATTTTGTTAGGTGGAGCATGTCCATCAGTTCTGAGTTGGACATGGCTTTGTAAGTCAGGCAGAGATCACCTCTGAGTAAGCGATATGCCACTGAGTACAGCCGGAGTTTTTTCAGTCGGGCTGCATAGGACATATATTTGAGGCCAGTAATTCTCCTGGTGAGGTACTTTTGTGGTCTTTCCAGCTGTTGGAAGTATCTTGTGAGGTACATCCCAAATGGGGCATTGTACTCTATGATGGGTCTAATGAGTGACGAGTAGAGGGGCACTATAACCTCTTTATTTCTAGATGTGAACCCTTTAGTAATTAGATGGGCCACATAGAAGGATTTGCTAACTACTTTGGCAATATGATTGTCAAAGGAGAGATTGCTATCTACTTGGGTCCCCAGATCTCTTATTACCTCTTCTGTATTAAGGGGGCTGCCACCTATGTGGTAATTCATGGGTGTTTTGTTTTTCCCAAATGGGATGACTATGCATTTTTTGGCATTTAGCTTGAGGCCATGATCTTGACACCAGGTGTCCATCTCAGTACGGCCCTTTTGGAGGATGTCCGTGTCAGCCAGAGAGTCAATTATGGCTCCCAGTTTGCAGTCATCGGCGAACTTGGTTAGCCATAGTCCTCCTGTGTTTGCCTGTACTTCTGAGAAATATATGCTGAACAGTAGGGGTCCCAGGACCGAGCCTTGCAGGACACCACTTGTAACTGGTTTAGAGTGGGACCTGGAGCCCGCTGTTCTTACCGTGTGAGTTCTGCCTGTAAGCCAGTTGGCAACCCATCTCGTGACGTAGGGGTTTATGTTCAGGCTGGTGAGTTTTTCTGTAATACCCGAGTGGGGAGTGGTGTCGAAAGCCTTGGCGAGGTCAAGGTAGGCTGTGTGAGCCAACTTTCCCTCGTCTATCGCCTTGGTGACTGTCTCGAAGAAGCCAACCAGGTTTAGTAGGCATGATCTGCCCTTAACAAGGCCGAACTGGGTCGGGTCAAGTGATTGAAGGTTCCCAATGTCTTTGTTAATAAGTTCCATGATGATGCGCTCCATAGCCTGGTAGACAAGGCTAGTCAGGCTTATGGGGCGATAGTTACCAGGGTCAGTTGTGGCCCCTCCTTTGTGGAGAGGAATAACCGTTGCTGTGCACCATTTTGTAGGCACGTAGCCCGTGGAGAGGCTGAGGTTGAACAGCGTGTTTAGGTGGGGGGTTAGTTCGTTCTGTAGTTTGTGCAAGACGCAGCCTGGGACACCATCTGGTCCCATTGACGCTGTGTTTTTGGCTTTTGAAAGGCCTGTTTTTACCTGTGCGTCTGTGATTTTTGGGACACTACACTTTTCCGATATTGTTTTGGGCCGTTTTGGAGGTGAAGAGGGGGTGAAGTTTGCACTGAATCTATCTGCCAGGATGTTGCCAATATCAGTAGGTTCAGTATATTTTGTGCTATTTTGCACTAGTTCAGTGCATATCTTTGAGTTGCCACTTAGATTCTTAACATAGCTAAAGAAGGCTTTGTGGTTATCTTTTGAATCCTTGGCTATTTTCCTTTCAAAGTTAGCCTTGGATGATTTCATGAGGGACCTCAGTTTCTTACTGATACTGATCAGGGATGTCTTTCCTTCTTGGGATTTGCTTTTTTTCTGAACTAGTTTCCTCCTTCTATTGTATAGCCTGTTTATTGCAGGGGTCCACCAAACTGGTTTACTTCTCTTAGAGGAGTGAGTCTTGGTTTTGCTAGGGATGGCACGATCCATGCATCCTTGTAGGTGCTCATAGAGTGCATTTGTAAAGGTTTCTGCATCTTGGGCAGCATTATCCTTTAGCTTGGGGGCTGTGAGACTTACCACATCTGTCTTAAGTAAGGTGAAGTTTGATTTAGAAAATTTTTTTACTATGGCTTCCTTAGTTGGGGGTGGTGGTGGGGTGTGGACATCCAGAGTGATTAGTTTATGGTCTGATCTAACCACTGACGGGTTGACCTCCGGTGTGGAACACCTGTCGCCCATGTTGGTGATGATCAGGTCCAATATGTTTTCACCTATGGTAGGGGAGTTTACCAACTGGTCCAGGGCGTTTCAGTCGATGAATTCCAGGAAGCGCTGGGCCTGGGAATTTGTACTCGAGTAGTTTTCTCAGTGAATGGTAGGGTAATTGAAATCGCCCAATATCAGGGTGTTTGGTAGGACCTTTATGTTTTCCAGTGTCTCCAGAAAGGTGGAGTGGTGGTCCTGGGTCATGGAGGATGATCTGTAGCAGGCCACAATTTGCATTGCAGATTTGCCCGATGTTAGTTGCACATGGATGATCTCAGAGGTATCATGCTGCAACACTAACCTGGAGGTGTAGGTATCCTTGCTGAATATGGATACACCCCTTCCTTTTGTGTTTCGTTCCTTGTTCTGTGGCCGAAACGTGTGGTATGAGTTGTAGCCTGGTAGTGCTGGGGTGCTCTCTGGAGCCTTGAACCAGGTTTCAGTTACTGCACAGATGTCGACGTTCTCCATACTGAGGAGTGCTTCGAGCGCGTGCATTTTGAGATTTAAACTCTTGGCGTTGAGTAGCATAACTCTCAGTTTTTTGTTAATTGTGCTGTTTACGGAGGTGGGTTTGACTTTTGAGCCTTGCATAAAAAAGGCACTATGGGGGCAGCAAGAGCCTTGGCCAGTATTCGAAAGCCTAGGGGTGACAGGTGCAA
The DNA here is from genome assembly GCF_019279795.1 of Protopterus annectens. NCBI lineage: Eukaryota > Metazoa > Chordata > Ceratodontiformes > Protopteridae > Protopterus > Protopterus annectens. The sequence continues at coordinate 831,091,846 of NC_056751.1, forward strand.
GCTGTCTCTTGCGAAGCAACGTGGCTTGTCAAGCATGTCATCCCAGGCTGACAGACCTGGATCCCCTTTGAATGACACCAGAAGCTTAGCCAATTGTTGAAATTTATCATTTTTTTCTTTATACTGAGGTATCATTCTTGGTGAGGACAGGATGCTACTCATGGTCAGGGTCATACCAGCCTGGGCTACATGATCAGAGAGCTCTTCCATGTCTCTTTTCATGTAGTACAGGGAGGTACGTCTCAGGTATTCACACCAACATGAACAATGACAGAGTCATATGTGTACTTGTTCTGGAGTGACCCGAGAGCTTCTGTTATGTGGTGGATTCTGGCTCCCGACAGGCAGCTAACAGTAACCTTCTGCTTGTCCAGCCTAGTGAGTGGGACGTCAGTGTGCCTGACTATAGAGTCACCTATTACTAGTGTGTTAGGTATGTTATTTCACTTTAAGGGCTGTGATTGTGCGTCACACTGATTTTGTGTTTTATGTGTTGTCTGGTTTGTGACGGGAAGTACAGGTTGTTTGGGTGTCTGCTTTGGAGGTCTCTGATGCTTTTGCAGGTATTTATTTAGAGCCTCCGAGTATGATTTTGTGTATCTATGTGTATTTTTTGCCAGTGCTGTTTTAGTAGGTCTGTGTGTGGCTGGAGTTGTGGTGCAAGTGTTAACCTTCTTCTCTTGACTGTCCCAGTCTTGGGTAGAGACAGCTTAGCTTCCAATTGCATCTCTCGCATATGTTAGTGTTTTGTGGTAAGAGGAGAGGGTTGTCTGTGTACATGAGGCAGTTGTAACATTATCTCAGGATACCCAGATTCACCAGCTGGACTGGAGAGTGCACCTGAAGTTGCCCTTTGGTCATGCCTGAATAGTAGGGTGAGCTGCTTAGTCGCTTGGTTGGTGAGGGGTGAATAAAGAGCCTTGCCCTGCTGGGCAATCAGTGTCAGGGTATATTAGTGCTTGCTATTAGGTCTGAGCAAGTGCTGGGCTGTAAGATGCATTTTTGAGTGCTTAGGTTGAGAATTAGACTAGTTTCAAGGGAAAAACTGAAGAGAAGACTTAGTGGAGCCGGGAATAATTTAACCATAGCTAACCGGCACTGCCCGGTGTGCAAAACCGTGTAAATGCGGTTTTTATAGTAGGGAAATGAAAGAGATAGAAATTAGCCCAAAATTGCCAATAAACTACTAACTTCTGGGCTGGAACCACTCCTCCAGGGACAAATAGGTTGCTCAAAGCACCCCTCTCTCACAGGTGAACAGAGAAACTTCTTTCTATCCAAGTAAGGTATGGGCAACTCAGAAACTAGTATCACAGCCCTGAATTCAGCACTAACCTGAAAACTGGACTATATTAGCTTAGAAAGGTGGGAAACAAGGATTTTTTTGTAATTTTTTTTTTTTTTTTTTAAAGATAAGAGAAAAACAGTAAAAAGTACACTTAAAACAGCTTTAAACGACTACAAACTATCAGAAAAGGCTATAGCTGCAGAAATGAATCAAAATTCATGCCTCAGCCATTTCAGCTCATTATAGCACATCACTGCTCAAGCAGTTCCTCAGAGGGGCCAAATATTTAAGGCCACCCAGGAGAACTCCAACTCCAGCCTGGGATCTTAACTTTGTCTTGGAGAAACTCACTCTTCCTCCTTTCGAGCCAGCTGCTACTGCAGATTTAAAATTTCTTTCCTGGAATACAGCTTTCCTTTTAGCAATCACTTCTGCAAGAAGGGTATCTGAATTACAAGCCCTTATGGCAGTGGAACCTTTCCTCATCTTTCATGCAGACAGGGTGTCCCTCAGAACCAATCCCTGAGGGGAAGAAAAAAATGGGTAAGAGCTGAACATTGCATTTTTGTCTCCTTTTCTAAGAATAGCCTATGAGTCAGTGTCTCCAGGGTCCCACATACAAAAAGAGTGGTAGCAACCTTTACTACTTTCTTTTGTAGAGTGCCTGTTGATGAAATGTGTACTGCAGCTGCTTGGTCTGCAGTTCACACTTTTGTTTCCCTTTGTAAGCTAGATCTACAGTCTAAGTCTAGGGTTTCATTTGACTCCACTGTTTTCTGAAATATCCTTCCATAAGGCTTCCCGGGGTCTCTGGTAGCTGTGGACTGTGTCCCACAAGTTTAAATGGACAGAAAAGACAATAATCTGATACGAAAGTTATGTGCTTATAATACTAGATCCATTGTTGTCTTCTTCCGTACATCTCAACCTTCCCTCTCTCCATTCAGATCGTCACCTTTCTTTTTAGGTTCTTGATTGACCACACTGGACTTATCCAAAGTCTAATCATATTTATAGTCCTTGACTTTAGTTCATGGTCATTCCTTGTTAATTCTTCACATAATGGGCATATGTTGATCACTCTATATAGAAGAGCAAACTCAGTCTGAGGAATTATGAGGGTAGAGGGGGTATGGGAAGGAGTGAGGCCTGAGCCTTGGATCCAAAGTCTGAAACTTGCCAGCATCAGATCCAGTTGGATCTAGCATATCAACAAGCTGAGACAGATGGAAGAAGGCAACACAGATCTACCACTATGTTGAGCATATAACGTTCATTTTATGCATACACAAATATGACAGGGAAGTAGAAGTTGTTTGAGGAACTTAAAAATGTCCCATTAAGTATGAGTTATGGTGGGAGATTTTAACTGCAGTTTGAGAAAGTAGAGGGGCAAAAAATAACACAAGGTGTCCTCTAGTCTCATGTTGCAGTATTCATAACCTTTTGGTTAGCCTTCACCTAGCAACCTGAACTTTTGGCCAGTATACAAAAGCTTTAGTCACTGCAAGGTACGTGGGATGTCTCATGTTGGCCATAGGGTGCGTGGGCCATAAAAGTGACATCTGCACGTACCTTTCCCAGAACTTCTGTGCCCTCAGTCAAATGTCAGCTCATCCTGTTATTGGATCCTGTGATTTAACTCATTCACTCCATTGAAGCTCAGGAAGTTTACACTGTAACTTCCAATGGGCGGAGCCTAAGCCTTTTGATAGAATCAAATTGTCCTCACGTTTCAAACAAATGTTCATATCTCTGGAACCATAGGGATTATAAAAGAAGTATAAATGGCAAACTCTTCAGCACAAACTGTTTTTATAGTGGTAGTATTCTTTAGATTGTAGGTCTTAAACTGACTTTTATAAGTCACAGTAAAAAAGTAACTATTATATTTGTAATATTTTGTAAGCAACTTACAATATCTCAGCAATCACTCAAGTTACACACATACTGTCAGCAACATTTTTTCCTCTGAGAGCTTTCATATGAGGCTAAGGAGTTCTCTCTGTGCTACATGGTTGTTGAGATATTTAGAAAAATATGAACATTATATCTATATACATTAATATCACAAAAACAATAGATGTTATGTGATCCTATCTCGCCTACATTCTGTACTGATGGGGTTCGGAGCCGACTCGGCACGCTATGCTATAGAGCGAAGCCTCTTATTGGCTGAGCTATTCTCTATCCCAGGATGCACCACCACTAATCCCCCAGATCTCGTTTGCCGCTTACAAGCTAGGACGTGGTCTCAAACTTGGCTGAGCTAAGTGCTGTTTTTTTCTAAAGTTTTCCTGTCAGGAAATTCTCTTTTCTTACCCAAAAAGCTGTTTTAACAGCTATTGTTGTGTACGCGTGTTTTTGAATATATTTTTGTGGTTAATTTGTGTGTTTGTTTAGGGAAAGGTTTCCCGTTTAAGTTAGAAGGGCCTTCCCCTATTCCTTAGCAAGTTTTTCTTTTTTTTTAAGGAGGTCAAGTTCCTGTTTAAGTTAGAGGGTTCTTGGCCCTCCTGTTTGGTGTTTGTGATATTATATTGTACTGGTTAAATTTTGACCTATCGTAAAAAAAAAAAAAAAAAAAAGATTTCATTGTTGTTTAAAATCTTTGGTTTTCTGAAGATAGTGATTTTTTCAACTGTTATACTCACTGTTTTAGGGGCATTATGTCCAAAGAACATAGACCCTCAGGGTTCAAGAAGTGCACGAGGTGCAATTACAAAATGTCTATAACCGATGAGCACTCCTCGTGCGTATATTGTTTAGGCGCCGAGCACCTACAGGAGTCCTGCAGCGTGTGTCACGCCTTTTCCTCTAGGGTCCTCCAAGAGAGGAAGAATAAATTAATATTGAAAGGGCTGATTAAACCCTCCTTCGAGGAGGCCTTATCTTCCTCATCCTCTCCAACTAAGAAAAAGAAAGCGTCGGCTCCGACCAGCCCGTCGGAACCGACTACTAAGAAATCCAGGCAGGCTTCTCCATCGGCTCCACGGACTTCGGAGCTGAGGGCGGAACGGTCTGCCTCGATGCCCCCAGTCTCGACTCCTCTGGTTTCGGAGCCGATGACTGGGGCTTCGAGAGGCGGGTCACCTTCATGGGCTCCACTGATTTTGGAGCCAATGAGGGTTGCCGGCTCAGACTCTTCCCCTTCGGCGCCGAAGCCCTCCTCGGCACCGAGGGAAATTGTTTTGGGATCTCTCTCGGCACCGATACTGGTTGAGTCCATTCGGAGCCGGTCCCCCAGTCCTTTGGAGCCGATGGAGAAGTCGGTTCGGACCCGATCGGTTTCCCCTAGATCTTCCAAGATGTCTGATTCGGACATCGACAGGGTGCTCCTAAGACTGTTTCAGTCTCCGGTGTTCCAGAAATTAGTTTCGGCTCCAGCCCATTCGGCTTCAGAGCCGATGGCCCACCCTGTAGTTCTGGTTCCTCCTCCAACAGCCTCGGCACCGTTGGAGCCGGTGCTAGTGGAGCCGATGGAGGTTTTCGGGTCGGCCCCGACCCTTACTCCAACCCCGGCTCTCGAGTCGGAGTTCAGTACACGGACCTCCTCTGTCGGCCCCGGGGGGGACACTTCGGGACTGATGTTTTCGGTTCCGAGCCTTCCTCTCAGTGCATCGGCTGCGGGGGTACCATCTACTGTTGTGGCCACGGGGGTTGGACCTTCCCAGGATTCTGGTGGTCCGGCCTTCAGGGCCATGAGGAGTGCGTTAGCCAAATCTTCTTTGGCTACCTCCACGGTCTCACCAGCACCTTCCCTACATACGGAGACTGGGTCTTTGGCAGTCCCCCTGTCCTTAGACAGTGGAGCCCCGGGGCCTGAGGTCACCCCCACTGGGGGTTCCCCCCCTCCTGGAGGTCCCTCTGAAGCTTCTTCAGAGGAACCCCCAAGGAAAAGATCGTGCAAGAGGAAGCACGTCGACTCCCCCGATGAGTCTCTCACGTCAGACACTGATCTTGATGATGCGGAGGGGTCCCCTAAGTCGTCCTCAGATGATGTCTCCTTTGCAGACATCTTGGAAGCCCTCAAACAACGAGGCGGCTGGCATTCCAAACCCCCTTCTGCTGACAAGTCGGGGCTCAGCCTTCCGCCTCCTGGGTGTCTCCGCCCTTCGACGAGCTCCTAGATTTGATCTGTCAAGGGTGGGAACATCCAGATTCTGTGGAACCGGTGCCTGCTTGCCCAAATAAGTTCCTATCAGCACCCCCAGAGGAGGAGTTTTTGACAAAAGGTGTGGCTGTAGATGCCTTGGTGGTGGCATCTGCTACCCAGCAAGATGTAGCAGAGGCTTCGACGTCCATCCATCCTCCTAATAAGGAGTCTAGGAGTATGGATTGGTACGGGAAGCGTACCCTCAGTTCAGCGGCCTTTACCTTAAGGTCCCTGAACTATTTAACGCACTTCACCAGGTTTCAGAGGGATCTGATCAAGGAGCTTTCAGATATCCTCTTGGGTAACCTACCTGAGCAGCTGGCCCAGACGGTTGGCTCTCAGTTCGCTACGCTGTCATCGATATCAAACTCGTCCATGAGGCTCATTTCATATGCGGCCGAGGGGCCAGTAGAGCGGTACGGGTATTGCTCTACGGAGGCAAGCCTGGCTCCGCCTGTGTCATTTTGCGGAAGCCTTCAAGTCTTCCTTTGCCGACACTCCCTTTGATGGGTCCTCTTTGTTTGGACCCAAGGTAAAGGACACATTGACCCACTGCGAGCAAGAAGGTAAGACTTTGACTGCCGTAGGGGCACGATTTTCCACTCCCTTTCGGCCTTATCCCAAGGCTAAAAGAGGAGGGAAAATGTGGTTCCGTAGGTCCCAGAAGCCTTATCCCTCGCAGCAGGACGATCTTCTAGAGGCAGAGGAGGGGGAAATTTTTCTGGAAGACGCCGTCCCAGAGGCGGCAGAGGCCCCTGCAACACTGGAGACCGCTAGTACTTTCGTGGCTCTTCAGCCTTCCACAATCCCTGAAGGATTGCCCGACTGTGCAGCTCCGGAGCCAGTCGGGGGTCGTTTTTCGAGGCGCCTAAAAGCCTGGGAAGGTATCACTCAGGACCGATGGGTGCTTCGAATTATCGCCGGAGGTTACGCCATCCCCTTTTCTCACTCCCCACCTCCGTCCAAGAAAATCCCGGACCCGCCACCCAGTCAATGGGAAATTGCAGCCTTAGAAGTCTCAAAGCTGCTTCAAAAGGAGTCATCCAACCGGTCCCATTGAGACCAGATCGGATTAGGGACTTACTAAAGATTCTTTTTGGTGCCAAAAAAGACCGGGGACTTGAGGCCCATTTTGGATCTCAGCATTCTAAATCGTTCAGTCAAAAAGTCCAAGTTCCGAATGGTCACCTTACAATCCATTCTCCCACTGCTGGAGAAAGGTGTTTGGATGTGCTCCATAGATCTCAAGGACGCCTACTACCATATCCTGATAGATCAGGCGTCCAGGAGACATTTGCGCTTCAGCCTAGGAGACAGTCATTTTCAGTTCCGCGCGCTGCCCTTTGGTCTCACCACAGCCCCCAGGGTGTTCACCAAATGTTTGGCGGTCATGACTGCTCACCTGAGGAGTCTAGGATTCCAGGTGTTTCCGTATCTGGACGACTGGCTCCTAACTGCCACCTCCAGGCGTCTACTATTGCAGAACCTACAAGCCACAATATCACTAGGCACTTCCCTTGGAATCACCTTCAATTGGCCAAAGTCTGTGTTGCTGCCATCTCAACGCATAAGATTCATCGGAGTAGAGATAGACTCAAATCGAATGCGGGTCTATCTTCCTACAGAAAGGATACAAACCATACAGGCTCAAGTCTGAGCCTTGCTTCTCAGATCCAAAGCTCCAGCCAGGATGGTCCTGCAGCTATTGGGATCTATGTCGGCCACTGTTCTTCTAGTCCCCCTAGCAAGGTTGCATATGAGAATTCTCCAGTGGCTTGTTTCGACACAGTGGTCCTTTCAGGATCTCCCTCCCAGTCACCTCATACGGATCACGGAAACCTGCAAACGGGACCTTCGCTGGTGGCTGGTGCCCTCCAATCTGGATCAGGGTCGACCCTTTGTTCCACCTCCTCCTTTGGCCACTTTGACTACGGATGCCTCCCAGATGGGATGGGGGGGGCATTCCCTGGGCAGGTCAGTCCAAGGCAAATGGCATTCGGAAGAGAGTCTTCTTCATATAAACATTTTGGAAATGAGGGCGGTGCTTCTATCTCTACAAGCCCTCCACGATTACCTCCCTCAGGGCGTAATTGCCATTCACTCCGACAACATGTCAGTGGTCTGGTATCTGAACAAGCAGGGAGGAACCAGATCCTACCCTCTTTGCAGAGAGGCCATGAGAGTCTGGGAATGGGCAGTGGCGACCAGACGTTTTCTGATAGCAACTTATATCCCTGGCAAATCCAACGTGATAGCCGACAGACTGAGCAGAACTATCCTCTCTCCTCACGAGTGGTCTCTGAACAGTGCAGTGACGGCTCAGATCTTCAGCAAATGGGGAATTCCTTGTTGCGACCTCTTCGCAACCCCGCTGAACGCGAAGTGCAGAAAGTTCTTCTCCCTCACTCCAGCTCCGGGGCAGAGTCCTATGGATGCACTAACCCATCCTTGGCCCACCGGCTTGCTATACGCCTTCCCCCCAGTTCCCCTCCTTCCCAGAGTGATCCAAAAGGCGTCTCACTTGGGGAGCAAAATGATCTTAGTTGCTCCTTACTGGCCTCGTCAGGTATGGTTCCCCTATCTTCGGAAATATTCACTGGACGGTCCATGGTTCCTGGATCAGATCCCAGACCTATTAATTCATCAGTCGGGACTACTCCACCAGTCCCTTCACACTTTGAAGTTAACAGCTTGGCTCCTCCTCTTCCGACTATAGTCAGGAATCATACCTTAGACCCGGAAGTCATACATATCTTATCTTCGGCCCACAAGTCTGCCACTAAGAAATTGCATACTAGCAAATGGAAGAGATTTGCTATTTGGGCTCAACTCCGGGGTCTGGATCCCATTACGATTCCTGTATCGGAAGTCCTAAAATTTCTATCTTCCGTATTCAATCAAGGTTCTTCAGTCTCTACCATCAAGGTCCAAATGGCAGCTATTTCCAATTTTCATGAATCTATAAACCCACCTTTAATGAGCAACAGATTGTGTAAAACTTTCATGAAAGGTGCTGCGCTTTTACGACCTCCGATTTCTCATCCTGCTCCTCCGTAGGATCTCGATGTGGTGTTACGTGCCTTAACCTCCCCCCCCTTTGAACCAGCAGCAACATGTGATTTGAAATTTCTATCTTGGAAAACCGCTTTTCTGGTCGCGATTACTTCTGCCAGAAGGGTTTCAGAGCTTCAAGCTCTATCTGTAAAACCACCGTACCTGGTTTTTCACAAAGATAGAGTATCCCTCAGGCCTAATCCATCGTTTGTCCCTAAAGTTTGTTCCAGTTTTTGCCTGCAACAGTCATTAGAACTTCCAGTTTTCTTTCCAAAGTACTCAAACAAAGCGGAATACATATTCCACACATTGGATGTCCACAGACAATTGCGTTTTTATTTAGACAGGACCAAACAAACAAGGAAAACAGATCAATTGTTTGTGTCCTTTTTGAATAATAAATTGGGCAAAGCCGTCACAAAGGTCACTATTGCCAGATGGATCAGGGACTGTATTAGTCAAGCTTATTCCTCTTCTAATAAAGAGCTTATGACCTCTGTCAAAGCTCACTCTACAAGAGCTATGGCTACTTCAATAGCATTCCATTCTAAGCTTGCCATTAGTGACATTTGTGCTGCCACGTGGTCTTCCCGCACACTTTCATTTCCCACTACAAATTGGATGTGGCATCCAGGGGGCGAGCTTCATTTGGTTCCACAGTGCTCAGGAGTGTTTTCCAGTGAGCCACCCAGGATTTAGGTGCTAGGGACGCTGTCCCATCAGTACAGAATGTAGGCGAGATAGGATCACATAACATCTTTTAGTTATGTACTCACCATAACTTTAGATGTTTGGGATCCATCTCACCTACATTCCCAATAACCCACCCTCCTTCCCCCTGCCTTGGAGATCAGAAGAGATCGGACGGTCCGAATTCTATTGTTTCATCTTGAAACATCTGGCAATGTTATATGAACAAGTTATGTGTGTGTGCATGAATGCGGACAAACAAGATCTGGGGGATTAGTGGTGGTGCATCCTGGGATAGAGAATAGCTCAGCCAATAAGAGGCTTCGCTCTATAGCATAGCGTGCCGAGTCGGAGCCGAGGATCGGCTCCGAGCCCCATCAGTACAGAATGTAGGCAAGATGGATCCCAAACATCTAAAGTTATGGTGAGTACATAACTAAAAGTTAATATCTATTTACTTGCACTAGACAGAGGTCAGACATTAATGCAGCTGAGTTTGCTGTTGTGTAAGCTTTAAGATGAAATCTTTTAAAACCTTGCACGTAGCATGGATTTGGAATTATTGGTGCAAATATGAACAAGCAATATTTGACGCCTAGAGGCATCAGTAGGAGTTAACTGCTGATGCACCTGGAGGGGTCACTCAGATGTAATGAATTAAAGTTAAGTACCCTATTGGGGCCTTTTTTTTTTTTTTTTTTTGTCACTACATGCCTGCCCAGGTTCATGTCATCTAGAAAAGGAAAGTGTAGGAGTGGACATCAGATCCCTCATAAGGATGCCCGTGACCTCCTGTGTCTGTTCTGCCTAGGGCCCAACCACAACCATAAGGTCTGCGCGATTTATCAAGCCTTTGTCCCAGAGACTCTTCACTGCTGTCGGCACGCCCTTAATATCTATCTAAAGAACCGACCCCTCAAATGTCTTGCTTTTGCGATGGAAGGGCCATCTGGCCATACCGTTGAGCCACTGGAAAAGAAGGCTAAAATTACCAGGCCTGAGCCTACTGCTACACTTCTTCCACCCAATGTTCCCCCTGTGGCCGAGATACTCCTGGAGGAACGTATGGAGCCAGCCGACTCTGGTTTAGCAGGTACCGGTCTGGTGGCTGCAAAACCAAGGTTTGAAAGCACGTCCGTTGAGGTAATGCAGATGGATGCTGATGATGAGGGGGAACTGCGTCTCACTGTGGATGTCCAGACCAGTCCTTTGACCATTAGTGAGGCTTCTGAACCTAAGCCCTCCTTAGGCCCTAGGCCCTCCAAGCCTGTTTCTTCCTTATAAAAGAAACAGAAAACCAAACATGTGACTTCACCTACTGAGAGCTTGCTGATTGACAAGCTTTCTCTCAGTGTTTGTTCAATGCCTTTATGGCCCTTAGACCTTCCATGGCTGCTTCTCCTCCATCTGCCCCTCCTGTTATCAGCTCTAGGCCTCAGACTGTAGAACCCCTTACAATAGAGGCGGAAGACTATTCAGATTCCTCTTCAGAGGATTCTTTGTCTTATGCTTCACAAATGCCTTCCCCTCTAGGATAAGCTTCCCTAGAGGAGGACTCTGCTGAGGGGGATTTAGGGCCATCAACTACCAGAAACATATGTCTAAGTTCTCCCTGGCCCGTTTGACTCAGGCTTCAGAGCTCTTGGATGATCTCCCTGATTCGGCCACAAAGTCATAAATCTCTAACCTGATCTCCATGTCCTCACAAGTGACAAAACACACAATAAAATGCAGTTATGGTGCTGCAGAGGCCTTGGCCAGATCTGCAGCCTCTGCCTCAGTGCTCAGAAGGTACTCTTCGTTGAGGCTCCAACCCCTATTTGACGATGTCAGGGCTAAACTTCCAGATGCTCCCCTGGACAATATGGTCTTGTTCGGGGCCCAAGTGGGAGAACTTTTCAAAACCCTTCAACAGAAGGAGAAAGAACTACAGGACTTGAAATGTTTGTGTCACCAATTCCTAAATTCCACAGACGTTATCCTTGTATCTTTCAGCTTTTCCCAGTTAGGGGTCGCCACAGCGGAACTCCGGTCCACTAATGATTGGCAGTAGATTTTTACATCCTGAGTTGACAGCTCTGACGCACAACCTTCAACGAAGGAACGCCCATTCACGCATGTCTCCACACAGAAGACGCTTTCGCTGGGAATCGAACAGGGCAATGTCTTACTATGAGGCGACAATGCTACCGCAGCACCACCACCGCAGTAACTATTAAGACCCAATTCATTAGAAAAATTCTGCTCCTCCTCCTCCTCCTGCTAGAGGCAAAAAGAGTTCCAGAAAACAGCAGCCACATTCCAGGCCTGCCCAGACACCAACCCAGAAACATCCGTTTCAGGACAATGCAGGTAGTCTGTGAATACCTGCCTCCTTCTCCTTCCCCTCCAGATCCTATACCCCTTTCCCAGAGACTCTCTCACTGTCTCCCTTTCTGGAAAAGCATTACCTCAGACAAGTGGATCTTGTCAATCATAGAAAAACTTTACTTCATGACTTGGGCCATTCCTCTACTCTTAAGAGGCATCCCACAACCACCAAATGACCAGCTGCCCCTATTCCAACCTGTCTTGGACAGCCTTCTCTCTCAAGGAACTAACCAACCAGTCCCTGCGTCAGAAAAGGGAAGGGACTGTTACTCCAGACTTTTCCTGGTCCCAAGAAAGGATGGCCCATGGAGACCCATCCTGGATCTCTCTCACCTCAACCTTTTTCTTCAAGTACCCACCTTCCGCTTGCTCACACTTAAGACTCTATTTCCACTGCTATTGCCTCAGGCATTTTTGGCCACCTTGGACATCAAAGATGCTTACCTGCTTATCCCCATCCGACCCAAATACAGGAAGTACTTATGCTTCTCTGTGTTTTCCTCGCATTTTCATTTCTCTGCTTTACCCTTTGGACTATATACTGCTCCAAGGGTATTCACCAAGTGTCTGGCTCCAGTGGTAGCCTATTGCAGAGTCCTAGGGATACAGATTTTCACATACCTGGATGACCTCCTGATCCAGGCAGATTGTTACAGTACCCTCCAGAACCATCTCCAGACAGTCATTTCTGTTCTGCAGTCTCTGGGTTTCATCATCAACTTCCCCAAATCCAGCCTAAACCCTTCCCAGGACCAAGTCTTCCTGGGGTGCAGAATCAGGACAGATATTATGATGGCATTACTCCCACCCCAAAAGGTGGAAAGCCTGAAGGAATACCTGCTGTCTTTCATTCACAGCCCTACAATGACAGCAAAAGAATACCTTAGACTCTTGGGGCATATGTCTTCTACAGTTTCCATGTTGCCACTGGCAAGACTCCACATGAGGAAACTTCTGTGGCACCTGAGGTCCACATGGACCCAAAACTCCCACTCCTTGGACCACACCATTCCTTTCCTACCATGCCTAATGAAGGAGATCCTTTGGTGGGTGGATCAAGTCTCTCTGAACCCAGGACTTCCCTTACAACCCCTACCTCCAGTCCAGGAAATGCACACAGATGCTTCAAACCTAGGTTGGGGAGATGTTATGGGCAGCTTGAAGGTGCAAGGCGCATGGACAGGCCCCTTCAAGAGGGAGCACATTAACATCAGAGAGATGAGGGCTCTCATCTTTGCACTGAGTGCCTTCCACGATATTCTGAAGCAAGAACCCCTAAAGTTGTTCACAGACAACACTACTGTTCTTTGGTATGTGAACAAATGGGGGGGGGGGGGGGACAAGATCATAGTTGATATGCAGACTTGCACGCCAAACCTGGGAATTGGTGGTCCAGCATGGAGTCATTCTGCAGGCTGTCTATATTCCCTCAGCTCAGAGCACTCGTGCAGACATCTTGAGCAGGTCCATGTCATAATCCCATGAATGGATGCTACACAGGGATGTGTTTCTGGGCATAATCCACAGGTTGGGTGTGCCACAAATAGATCTGTTTGCCTCCCCCCTGAACAGACAACTTCCACAGTTTTGTACCAGGGCACCCAGCCCCCTAGCGAGGGTGATGGACAAGCCATCTCTATCTCATGGAAGGGGATGTTTCTGTACGCATTCTCCCCCCTCCCCCCTTCCCACTCTTACAAAAAGTCCTAATGAAAATTCAGCAGGACAAACCAAAAGTCTTGCTGGTGACTCCTTTTTGGCCAAGACAGCACTGGTTCCCCCTCCTTCTGCATTTAGCCAGGGCCAATCATCATAAGTTACCTCACAGAGTGGACCTACTCACACAGGACAAGGGATCCCCTAATCCATCCCCACTTGGAATCTCTGAGCCTTACTCTGTGGGCAATAAGAGTTTTGATCCCTTTTAGACACCTTTACTCTAAGAACGTGCTAAATGACCTGCCGGAGGCCAGGAAACCGAATACTAGGAGGTCCTATCTGTTCAGATGGAAAAGGTTCTCTATTTGGTGTCTAAAAAAACAGCTAGACCAATTTCAAGGAGATGTCCCCTTGGTGCTGTCTTATCTGTGTGAATTGTTGCAGGCAGGGTTGGCATATTCCTGTCTTAAGGCCCACCTTGCTGCTATTTCAGGTTGTCTGTCTCTTGACCCTCCACTTTCTTCTAGATTTCAAGTGAAGTTGTTTCTGAAAGGAGTTCTACACCTCAGACCCCCCATGATGCCAGTTCCATTAGTGTGTTAGAGAAGGTCACTGCTGCCCCATTTGAGCCAGCAGCTACAGCCTCTCTAAAGTATTGCACTTAGAAAACTGTGTTTTTTGGTGCTCCTAACATCAGCCAGGAGAGTGTCTGAGCTCCTGGCCCTCATGGTCACCCCACCATTTTTGATCTTCCACAAGGATATGGTAACCCTATAGACTAACCCGTCCTTTATGCCTAAGGAGGTCAGTGAGTTGTCCCTGAACCAATGTATCTACCTCCCCACCTTTTTTTCCACAACCCTGGAATGAGAGTGAGAGAGTCCTTCATTCCCTTGATGTTCACAGACAACTTAAGATTCTACCTAGACAAGACCAAATCCATTAGGCGATCAGAGCAACTGTTTGTTTCCTTTCACTCCAGGACTCGGGGAAAAGCTGTGACAAAGCAGACTGTTTCTATCTGGATTTCCAAAGCCATCTCCTTTTGTTATACCTACCATAGCAAACACCTGGACTGTAACATAAAAGCCCATTCCACTAGGGTCATGGCCTCCTCTGAAGCATTTTTCATGGGGCTGGACACCGCCTCTGTTCTAGAAGCAGCTACCTGGACATCCGTCCATACCTTTATCAAACACTACAAACTGGACCACATCTCCAGATCTAGAGAAGGTTTTGCTAGGGCAGTCCTGCATGGAATGTTTGAAAACAGTTCCAAACCTATGTCAGGGTAACCCTATGGTTTAGGCTTGTAAAGGCTGGAGGGCCATTAGCCTAGTACACACCTATGAACCACCCCCTTCCTCTTCTCTTTGAGCTATGGCACTCATCCAAAGGTTATGAATACTGCAACATGAGAATAGAAGAGCATAGAATAGTTGTGTAAAATTTTACCATAACTATGAATATCCTTCTCTTCCATGTTGCAGTATTTTATCCCACCATCCTACCCCCTGGAAAATAAAAAAAAAAGGGGGGAGGTTTGCTGGATTTTTCAGGACTTGTCCAGCTATCCTGGGACTGGAATCCAACAGGGGCAAATGTCACTTTTATGGCCCACCCATCCTACGGCCAGCATCAGACATCCTACGTACCTTGCAGTGACTAAAGCTTTTGTATACTGGTCGGACGTTCGGGTCGCTTGGTGGAGGCTAAACCAAAGGTTATGAGTACTGCAACATGGAAGAGAAGGACATCTGTGGTTATGGTAAGATTTTACACAACTACTCGATATTAAAGTAATGAGAAGTTATAAGACATGGAGGAAGTAGGAAAAATAAAAAAGAAACATATAAAGGGGGAGTATCAGAACTGGAGTAAAGTATGTGGTCTATTCAGAAGATATGAAATAAATAGGTAAGGTAGAAATAGTTGTGTTTTCAGATCATAGAGCAATATAGGCTAGAACAGGAGATGATGTAGAAGTAATAAAAGAAGGGAAGAGGAATAAAAAGACTAGATAGATTGCCAGACAGATGAGATGTAAAATGTAAAGAGAGCATAAGATTTTATGTGAATAGTATACAACGAGAGTACATTATGAAAACTGAATATATTGGTGGAGTGCTTGTAAAGAGACAAATACAAGAAAATATTTTTGATTGTAGAAAAAAGAGTGAAGCAAAGTAATAGGAAAGCATATAATAAAAAAATTTTGATTTCATTATATGCTTTCCTTTTCCAATCCAATTCTATAATCAAAAATAATTTTCTTGTAAAAGAAATAGAACAATGTGATGACATAAGAGAAATAGAGACCTACAAGGAAAAAAATAGAGAAAATGTTAATATGTTTAAACAAAGACTTTTAAAAGGAAAAAGGGGAAGTCTCACTGTTTTTGCGGAACAAGATAAAAATATTAGAATTAAGAATGGATCCAGATTTGGTGAAGAAGGACATATTAGTTATAGGCAGAGAGAAATAGTGGCAATGTGGAGTGGAATATATGAAAAAGACATAGTACAAGAAGAGGTGCGAATTGTAAAAAAAAAAAAAAATCTGAAAATATTAAGAATTCTGTAGAAAAGGAGAGTACCGTGAGAGAAATTAAATAAAAGAAGAAAGGGAAGAATCAGCAACAGGAATGGATGGATTAGGTTATGGATATTATAAATGATGAATGATGATAAGAAATTACTATTCTGTAAAATATTAAATGAAAGGATGGAGAAAGGAATAACAGATAAAGGGATTTGTGGTAGAGTAATTAAGTTTATATGGAAAAATGAATTAAACTATATAAAAACCAGAGACCAGTAACACTGGGAATTGCAGATTATAAAAAAAGGACTCAAATTTTTGGATGTTGTTATAGCAGAAGGGATTTTCAGAATTAAGGTGAAAGAAATGGTAACAGTAAATGAAGTAACAAATGATTTTGAAAGAAAGTATGGAAGTAAGGCTAGTGATGTGGCATACCCATTTGATAAGGTTAATCATGAAGCAATATGAAAGATTCTGGAGACAATGTGGGATAGAATACATTTTAAATGTTATAAAATGTATTATGAAATGTCATGGGTAAAAGCTTTGGTAAACTGGAAGTAAAGATTAAAAACTAGGAGAGGTGTTAAAACAAGGATGTCATAAAGTATGTGTCTGTTTACACTGGTAATGAACACAATAATTCATGCATGTTTGTGTAAAATGAAAGAAATTAAGTGGGAGATGGGAAAATGATTTATGATTTGTCTGTCATACGCAGATGATTTTGTGAATGTGGCTAAAAATAAGATATGGATAAGTGAAGTAGTGATATGAGTGGAGGAATTATTAAATAAAGTCAGGTTACAGTTAAAAAAAAAGTCAAAGGGTTTGGTGCAACCAAGAAAGTAAGTAGAACATATTATACTAGGAAGTAAATAAGTATATTAGGAGTGAAATTTGGAGAGTATTTGATACAACAATGTAAAAATGTTGGAAGAAACAAAAAAATATATCTTGGTGGATTTGTTTTAATGTAGCTTTTAACAAAAAGTATACATGTTAATATGTGCATAATAGGAAAACTAGAATATATAGGGGTGTATATGTTCCTAGCTAAAATGGAGAAGGAAGATGTAAAATGCTGGAAATATTTATATTTTTATTTGAGGATCAATACTGAATCCAGTAAAAAGCTGAGGGGAGGTGATATACAATAAAAAGGAGGAGGGTTGAATCAAAAAATCATACGATGTACTTAGCATATATGCATTTTTTGTGGGTAATACAGAATATGAAAGAGAAGGTTGTAAGTTATGAGGAAAAATGTTATATGTAAGGAATGAAGAAGTAAGGAAAAGTGGTAAACAAGAAAAGACTGGAAAAGAATATGAAAAAATAAAATTATGGAAGGTGAAAATTAATGAAATTAATATAAACAGAAAATGATGGTATAAAATATTATGAAGAAATATTATATGGTGTATCCTTGGAAAGAATTAAAAGAAGTTGTAAAACGCAACCAAGGTCACCAAAGCAAAGCATGAAGGCAAAACAGTACACGTACTTTAACTTAGCCAAAGCTTTTGACACAATTTCTCACTCAGGTGTAGTAGAAAAGCTAAATAAACTGAAACAAACCCCTGTCACCCATTGAATTGCTAAGTGGCTGATAGGCTGCAGATAATCAAAATAGCAAAAGTTACCACCACAAAGAGACCAGTCACCACTGGAGTCCCCCATAGTTCTGTGCTGGGACCTCTCCTTTCTGGCATCTACTTTTCTGAAGTAAAAGCCAGTACAAAAGGGCTCATAGGTTCATAGGTAGGTACTAGGCTATCGGCCCTGGGGCCTATACAAGCCCAACCAAAAAGGTACCCTGGCTTTTGCCACCCAAGAAAATTATTTTCCTGTGCCACTGTCGAGCAGAGCCACAGAGGTGATCCCCGGGGTGAATTTCCTATTTCCCATCCAATCATCAAGATTTTCCTTGAAGAGTGCTAATGAGGAGCTTTGTTTGATATAGATAGGTAGTTTATTCCAGAGCATGGGAAGTCTCTGGGACAGGAATCTATCCCTCCGGCATGTTCTGTTTATTGTGGTGACAAGGTTTAGGTCCCTAGAGCATGTAGCTCGGAGGGATTGCGATTTCTTTAAGTGGAGTATGTCCAACAGCTCTGGGTTTGACATAGCTTTGCTTGTTAGGCAGAGATCACCTCTGAGTAGGTGATATGCGAGGGATTAAAGCTGGAGTGTTTTGAGAGGGTCTGCGTAGGGCATCTGTTTGAGACCGGTAATCCTCTTTGTGAGGTATTTCTGCAGCCTTTCCAGTTGTTGTAGATGTCTTGGAGGTACATACCAAAAGGGGTGTTGTACTCTATAATGGGTCTAATGAGTGATGAGTAGAGGGGAACAATTACCTCTTTTTTCTGGATGAGAAACCTTTTGTGATGAGGTGTGCCACGTAGAAGGATTTCCTGACTACTGTGGCGATGTGATTATCAAAGGAGAGACTACTGTCCACCTGTGTCCCAAGGTCTCTTATCACACTTTCAGTGTTAAGTATACTACCGCCTATGTTGTAGTTCATAGGTACAGAGTTTTTACCAAAGGGGATGACAATGCACTTTTTGGCATTGAGCTTGAGGCCATGGCTTTGACACCAGGCATCTGTCTCAGTGAGGCCCTTTTGTAGGATGTCCACATCATTAGGAGTTTCGATTATGGCTCCTAGTTTGCAGTCATCTGCGAACTTCATTAGCCAAAGACCTTCTGTGTTAGCCTGTACTTCAGAGAAGTAGATACCAAATAGGAGAGGACCCATGACTGAACCCTGTGGTACTCCACTTGTCACTGGTCTGAAGTCGGATTTGGAGTCTGCTACTTTCACAGTGTAGGCTCTGTCAGTGAGCCAGTTAGCAACCCATCTTGTGACATAGGGATTTATACCTAGTGTAGTGAGTTTATCTATAATTCCAGAGTGGGGGATGGTGTCAAAAGCCTTGGCAAGATCTAGATAGGTTGTGTGAACCACCTTACCCTTGTCTACGGCTTTGGTCTATCAGGTTTAGGAGACATGATCTGCCTTTTACAAACCCAAACTGGGTGGGGTCCAGAGTTTGGAGATTACCAATGTCTTTGTTTATAAGTTCCATGATGATACGTTCCATGGCCTTGCAGACCAGGCTCATCAGGCTAATGGGACAGTAGTTCCCGGGGTCCGTGGTGGCTTCCCCCTTGTGGAGTGGGATAACTGTTGCTGTGCGCCATTCAGCAGGCATAAAACCTGAGTTGAGGCTATGATTGAACATGGTACTTAGGTGGGGTGCCAGTTTGTTCTGTAGTTCGTGTAGAACGCAGCCTGAGATGTTGTCTGGTCCCATGGATGCTGTGTTCTTGGCTTTGGAGAGTGTGGTTTTTACCTGTACAGCTGTGATTACAGGAACTTTGCATTCTTCTGGTATAGAGATGGGCTCTTTAGGGGGTAAGAGGGGGGGGGTAAAGTTAGCACTGAACCTATCTGCCAGGATGTTGGCAAATATCAGTTGGGTCTTTATATTTAGTGCCATTGTGCTGTAACTCAGAGCAGATGTGAGTGTTACCATTGAGATTCTTGACAGAGCTATAGAATGCTTTGTGGTTGTCTTTAGAATCAGTGGCGATTTTGTTTTCATAACTAGCTTTGGAGGATTTTATCCGGGATCGCAGCTTCTTACTGAGGCTGACCAGGGAGCTTCTCCACTCATGGGATTTTACTCTGTTTTGCAACAGTTTCTTCCTTCTGTTGTACAGTTTGTTTATGGCAGGGGACCACCAGATTGGCTTCCTTTTTTTGGAGGATAGCATCTTGGTTCTGTTTGGGATAGCACGATCCATGCATTCATGTAAGTGCTTATGAAGTGCAGTTGTGTAGGATTCAGTAGCTGCAACTGTGTTGTCCATCTGCATAGGTGTCATGAAGTTCACCACTTCTTTCTTAAGAAGCATGATGTTGGCTTTGGAGAAATATTTTACCATGGTTTCCTTAATGGGGGCTGGGGGCAGGATATGGATATCTAGGGTAATTAGCTTATGGTCGGATTGGACCAGTGATGCGTTGACTTCAGTTGTAGAACACCGGTCACTCATGTTGGTAATAACTAGTTCTAGGATATTGTTGCCCCTGGTGGGGGTGTAGATAAGTTGATCCAGGGCATTGGAGTTTATGAATTCCAGAAAGCGTTGAGCGAAGGAGTTGGTACATAAGTAGTTTTCCCAGTTAATGGTGGGGTAGTTGAAATCGCCCATTATTAGGGTGTTTGGTTGAACCCTAATATTTTCCAGTACATCAAGAAAAGAATGTGGGAATCCTGGGGCATGGTGGGTGATCTGTAGCAAGCTACAATTTGGATTGCAGTTTTGCCCAGAGTTAGTTGCACTTGGATAACCTCGGCTGCATTATGCTGAGCAACTAGCCTGGAGGTTTGGATATCCTTAATGAATATGGACACATCTCCGCCTTTGGTGTTCCGGTCCAGGTTACATGGCCAAAAAGTGTGGTATGAGTTATAGCCTGGTAGTGCAGGGGTGCTCTCTGGAGCCTTGAACCAGGTCTCAGTCACTGCAGAGATATCGATGTTCTCCATTTTAAGGAGTGCCTCGAGTGAGTGCATTTTGAGATTTAGACTTCTAGCATTGAGTGGATCACCCTCAGTTTTTGCTTGCCTTTTCCTGTTACAGTGGTGAATTTGTCATTTGAACCTTGCCTAAAAAAGGCACTATAGGGGCGGCAAGAACCTAAGCCAGTATCCAGAATCCCAGGGGTGACAGGTGCAGGCCATCTCTGGCAAAGCATCGTGGTCTGTCGACCATGTCATCCCAGGCAGACAGATACTGGATCCCTTTAGAATGGCACCAGAAGCTTAGCCAATTGTTGGTCAATCATTTTGCCCTTGTACTGCAGCATCATTCTGGGTGATGGCAGAATGCTACTCAGGGCTAGGGTCATACCTGCCTGGGCTACAAGATCGGAGAGCTCTTTCATGTCTCTTTTCATGTAGTCCAGGGAGGTACATCTCAGGTCGTTCACACCAACATGGACAATGACAGAGTCATAGTTGTACTTGCTGTGGAGTGACCTGATTGCGTGGGTTATGTGGCGGATCCTGGCACCTGACAGGTAGCTGACAGTAACCTTCTCCTTGTTTAGCCTGTTGAGTGGGACATCAGTGTGCCTGACTATAGTCACCTATGACTAATGTGTTGGGTATGTTGTTTTGTCTTATTGGCTGTGGTTGAGTGGCACACTGAGTCTGCGGGCTATGTGTCATTTGGGTTGTGTTGGGGGGTGGAGGTTGCTTGCATTTCTGCTTTGGAGGTCTCTGTTGCTTGAGCAGATTATTATTGAGAGCCTCCGCAAATGTTTTTGTGTTTCTGTGTGTGGATTTTGGTTGTGTAGATTTAATGAGACTATGTGATGAGTGTGGTGTGGTGCAAGTGTTTACCTTTTCCTCTTGACTGTCAAGCTCAGTCTTGATTGGAAAGAACTTTACCTCCAGTTTGGCTAGATAAGTGCATCTCTCACAGGTTGTAGTGTTGGGTGATAGGAGGAGAGGGTTGTCTGTGTACATGATGCAATTCCTACATTGCCCCAAGATGCCCAGATTCATCAGATAGACAGGAGAGAACACTGGGAGCTGACCCTTGGACATGCCTGAATAAAAAACTATTTTCCTCTAGATAAGTGAGGAAAGTGAGTACAAGAGCTGTTTTTCTCTAAGCAAGTGAGGAAAGTAAGTACCAAAACTGTTTTCCTCTAGGTAATGAGGAAGGTTGAGTGCTGTAGTAATTAGTAGGTTATTTAGTGCTTACAAGTTCTGAACAAGTGCTGATCACAAATAAGCAAATTCAAGTGCTAAAACTAAGAATCTGTATCTGGACTAAACTAGTTACAGGAAAGGGGGAAACAAGTGCAAATGTGGGCTTTTAAATCATAACATTGAGAGAGATGGAAAAACTGCCCAAATGGCCAATAACTACAATTTCTGGGCCAGAACCACTCCTTATGTGGTAGATAGGTTACCTAGTGCTTACCACTCCCACTGATAAGCTAGAAGGCTTCCCTCCAACACAGAAAGCTTGGTGGGGGGGCTCAGAAGCTTACATACAGTCCTGGATACAGCAAATCTGAATCTGGACTACACTAGTTACAGGAAAGGTATTTATATATATATATATATATGTGTGTGTGTATATATATATATATATATATATATATATATATATATATATGTATATATATGTATATATATATATATGTAGCTAAAACAGCAGTCAAAACAATTCAAATGCAGTGCAAGCTAGCACACTTGAGTATGTAGCAATGTTAGACCAAACAGTTTAAAAATGCAATTAAATTAAAAATGACTAAAAACAAGTGCAGAAGGATTCTATTAGGTAGAATGAGGTAAAGAGATGGGACTGAGGGGAGTGTCCCAGATCAAGTCTACATTGGGGGCGGGCAACTGCAAAAGCCTCCAAATTTATACAACAACACAGGAATGGAGAGGGTGGGTATGAGAAAACCAACACCTTCAGCAGAGATCTGAAAAACTATACAGTGAAGCAAAAATAACAGTGCACAACTCTGAAGTCAGCCAGCAATGATATAAAATTAGTCATACAATGACCAGTACACAACTCTGAAGTGCCAGAAAAATATACTCAGCTCTGTATATCTCCAGATAGTTTGAAGAGCACTCTGTCAGGACACAGGAAAGCTCCAGCAATGATATGGCTCTGGCTGGCTACGTTTACAGATGACTATAAGCTAGGAGCAGTCAGTGAATCCTAAAACGATTTAGCTATCCTGCAGGAAGGCTTGTTTCAAATAAATAAATAAATGTCAAAACCATGGTCTGAAACTAAATGCCAAAAAATGCATTGTCGTGTCCTTTGGGAAATCATCTACCCCAGAAAACTACCACATTGACAATACGCCCCTAAGAGTTGACCTAGTTGTTTGGCCTTTGGGAACATATGTGGACAGTGACCTAACTTTTGACCAACATGAGTCTACTGTTGTAGGAATGTCCTTCTTTATTACAAGTATAAAATGGATTATGTCTTGATCTAGGGATGTTATGGTCCCCCTTTACTCAGCCCTCATTAGGCCAGTCATTAAATATAATACCCTTTGGCATATTTCTGTCGAGATACGTGCAACAGTTAGAACCCCAGAGATACCTTACTAAAAGGATACAAAAGTCTAAACAACATGTCCTGTGATGACTGAATCAAAAACCGTGTCACTATACTCTGTATCCTACATATTGCTAAGAGATGACCTGTGTCTGGCATACAAGGTATCCTCTAACCCGTTATTGATGGATTTGCTGCACATCAGCAAATGAAATGGCATCGGAAATATTCGGTCAAGGGATCTAAACTTCTGCTGCAACATCACCAGAACAGTTTGGAGGGACAGGTATTTTTAGCAGAGGATACTGCTGCTGTAGAACATCTCCCTGTCCATTTTCAAGCATAACTTAGATCTATGAATGGGAAAAAGAAAATTTACCACAGGATTGCTCCATGTACTACTAATGGACAGAAGTAGCTCCTGATTGCTTTATCTCATGCATGGGTCCCCTGAAATTATCTATGTTATGATCCCAGTTGGGGTAATAATATAATTATCGACCATGGGATGGGTACAGCCCATTGTAACCAAATGTGATAGGTAATTTCAAGCACAAAAAGGAAAGTCTACTAGGTGGCTTAAAATGGTCCACAAGAGCAGCTAGCCTAGTATTTACGTATGAACCTATAAATCTGTGTAAAAAGGTTATAAAATATAAAATATAGAAGCCCACACTTTGAGAAGTTTTATGAAACAGGGAATTTCCTGTGGATAGTTTTGTTTATTAACTTAACAGTTAAAAGTTATATGAAATATAAAGTACTGGTAGAAAGAAAATGTAATGTGTGCAATGAAACAAAAAAAATATATATTTTTTTTAGAATGTAAAAAGAATGTTATCAGTTTTGGAGAAGTTCTAAACAGAAATGTAAATGGGAGGGATTTAAAAATATAACAATAAATACGATTTTGTATAGAAAATATGAGAAAGAACAACATTTGAATTTGAAAAGTGGAGATTGTAGAAAATATGTGAATGATTATTATATAATAAAAATGTGCTAAATTAAATGAAAGGCTTGTAAGAAAGGAAGAGAGATACATAAATAAATTTAAAAAAGTTGCTGTTGGCTTAGAAAAATCAAATTGTGTATTTTTTTTTTTTTTTGAAATGATGAGAATTTGATTTTTTGTGTAGTTTATATGTTAAGGTATAGGGAAAATGGAAAGAAATGACTAGATATATGTCATAAATGTGAATGTTTAAATGTTAAGAAGTGTAAATAATGAAAGATGCAAATAAAGCAACCCCTATGCTTTTCAAAAAATATGGTGGGATCTTTTACATTTTCCTGAACTACCACCCCCCTCAGGCAGGCAAGACCATGGTTTAATGTCCTGTCTGAAGGATGACACACTCAGGAGTACAGTGTCCCCTAATGATGCACTACAGTATCAGTAATGGAATAGTTAATCAAATCACATGGGGTGGGAAAAGAACCCACAGCCTGCTGATCTTCCAGCACCAAAGGTGAATGTGCTACCTGTTTAGTCATGGACACTATAATATTGTTCCACTATTCCCCTAATGAAAAAAAAAAGAAAAAAAGATTTTATGGTGGCCAAACTTACTGATGTTAGTTCATTCAGTCACAGATTTTATAGGTTTCTAAAGTGCACCATCATATAGTTTAGCCTCATTTTCATATATGGAGTCCTTCATTTTAACAGTAAATACTCATTATCATGTTTTTATACAGCTTTTGTTTTATTTGATTTTTTTTTCCACAGTCAATTGTTCTAAGTGTACTAGTTCTTTCAGTTCTACACACATCCACAGCTTTTGCAAAGGCCAGTCTGTTTCTATTAATAGCCTGCTCCGTACTCCATTGTTTCTTATACATTTGTTTATTCTGTCTCTTATTAATGAATCTCTCAAGTAGAGTATTGGTTCTTTTCTTCAGCTTATTAATGTAAGTGTCTGTAGGACCTTGTGTGGTTGAAAAGAACAGGTATGTAATAAACGACAAGTTATTTTTGGGCTCACAGTAATCTCTAAATTTCGAAATGCTGCTATATTATTTTTCACCTCATTGTGAAAAGTAAAAGTTGAGTGCCTTTGTGGCTTCTTCCACAGTGGTATGCAGAAATGCACAGCACTGCACCCCTTAAGTCTTCTCAGCTGATCCTCTTGCAGTGAGGAATATATGAAATTTCTAATTTAAGTTTCCAATTTTATACTCATTTTCTTTCTAGTTAATTAATTTGAGGAGGCTATAGTTGAACTATAATTCCACTGAGAATTGTAATTCCAAACCAGTGAGAATCTTGAAAGAAATATGTTTGTTCACTTATGCAGATGTGTGTCTTCAGTTCTGGCAGACATTTAATCACTTAAGACAGATACCACATAGTGCGTTGATGGCAGGTAAATAACAGAAACAAAGCTTGTGTGTGTAGCCTCATTGAGGTGCATTTCAGATTAAAATTTCTGTAGAAGAAATCTTAATGCACAAATACAAATATTGTAATTAGCTAATTAGTATTAAATTTACCCCATTTCAGGCAGTGTGACCTGAGGTGTAAGTGCTCAGGCCCTGGTTAAATAGCCAAGTCATTGTCATGACAATCCTACTGCTGGACAGTGTCTCTTAAGAGTCCCACATATGGAGCTCATTGCTCATGCATGAGGCAAGGAGCTCCTCTTAAGCCTTTCCCCATAAGGCTCAGTGACACACTGACTAGGGATATCTACATTCTGCTTTGTCTTTGGTCAGTGATTCTGGTTTTAGGGTGTTAACTTTAGATATTCCACCCTTATGAAGAAGTTTAATTTAGGGAATGTAGTGAGGCCACTACTATGTCCATTGCAATCCTTTCAAGTCTCTGCACCATTATTAGTGGGTCCATCTAAAAACACTTGTTTGTTATCTCCAACTTCTACTCCTGCCTGTAGCACTTCTGAAACAGCATCAGTTGTGACTGAGCACACCCATTCTGAAGCCTAATAGGGTAGGGGTTTAAATCCCTCTCTGCATTGTATGAGTTGTCAAAGGACCTAGAAGTCTTCATCTCAGAGTAAGAAAGAAAACAATGTCCCCTTTCCTCCAGCTTCTCACCAGATGACATGTCCTTAGGAGAAACCTTAAGGCTTATAATGTCTATTTTGGGATTAACATGTCATCCCCATTTATTCCTCACTGAAGCCCTTGAATAATATCTTTGGTCACCAATGCATAGATTCCTTATCAGAGACCCTTCCGCTCCAAAGACATCAGATGCCCTTTGTAAACCCATTATTGAGTAGAATGAAATGCTGAATAGGTATTGTTGTGCACATTTCTTTGTGATACCTTTGGTCAACAGTAGTTCCTAAAGAACACAGCACCTTAGCACACTGCAGCTTAAAAAGGAATTCAAAGCTTTGGACAAGGTGGACAGGAGGTTGTTCTTTTCTGCCACTCTGTAACTTGGGTCCCAAAGCTATCTGTCTAACCTAAATAGGCCCCAGTCTTTTTTGGGTATTAAATGATGGGAAAGCTTTCAACCTTCTCTGTGTCTGATCTTGTAGAGGAGGTGGCTGCTGTTTGGTTTACAGCTTCCATAGTAGGCTGCAGTATGATTTGCTATAAATTTAAACACACTGGTGCAGTAACCAGGCCAGCAGGCTTACTAATGAGCCTGCACATGTTAAGGACAAGACTCTTGTTTCCTCATGAACAATCTCAGGCAGGCCATCTTGGGTATTTTTCTTCCATGATAATGTCCTAGCAGGATTTTATTTACAATGTCCACAAGAGGAAACAAGGTTAACTACTGTGAAGAATCTTTGACCCCCCCCCCCCCCACACACACACACACACACACACACACACACATATCCTTATGCTTAGTCTTATTTCACAGGCTGCAAGTGCAGTTTTGAAAAATGACTCCTGTTAATATTCATGTTAAGCATTGTGGATGGGCCAGTGTCTGTTTTTGAAATGTGGCTTATACTACACTGAGTTGATGTGGACGTCTGTTGAGTGATACTTGGTTGTTAGGCTTCCATGTAAAAAGTCTGACTTTGTGGCAGAGAAGTACAGCTCCCATTTGCAACAGTGGGGGCATCTGTTTGATAAGCAACCTTAGAACCACAGTGCTGTGTGAAAAGGAAGTTTAAGCAGCCAGATGCCAGTTCTCCTTCTTTAGGAGAAAGATATGGAGGTTTTGATATATAAGCAACCTATATAGAAGACTGGGGGATGGCCAAGACAACAAAGTAATGATTCTGGGAGTACTCTGCACAAATTTACAGGGTGCATTGAATCACATGCTGAGTATAACTGCCCACATAGCACTTATAACATGCATGCATGTCATGGGATACAATGGAGAAGCCTGTTTAAAACAAAATGAATGAGAACATTTGGGCATGTTTAGTTCTGTTCATGTAAATAGTAATAATAATAATTCTGTATTCGTGTTTTAGGGCAAATCTGCTTTGTGGTCTCACTTGCTGCATTATCAAGAAAAGATTGAGAAGAAGGAAATCACAGAAGGTGACCTGAGCATTCCAGGTATAATTTTCACAGGAGTACTATATAACCTTAAAAATTGTAACATGAATAACATGCAAGTGTCTTAGTCATAGGTTCAGTAATGGTGCCCTAAGGCTTTGGAAGCTGGCCACACATCTAGTCTTTGCATTATTTTTGCACTATTAAAAAATGTTATTAAATTTAACATTTTACAGAGAAAGGAATTCAGATGTCCTGTAATTCAGACAGTGGCTTAATATTATATTGGGTTCACAGATAAAGGAATTCAGATGTGCTGTAATTCAGACAGTGGCTTAATATTATATTGAGTTCACAGAGAAAGGAATTCAGATGTGCTGTAATTCAGACAGTGGCTTAATATTATATTGAGTTCACAGAGAAAGGAATTCAGATGTCCTGTAATTCAGACAGTGGCTTAATATTATATTGGGTTGCATTTCATTTTACTTTAACACATGTGTAGAGTGGTACACCATAGTGTTAAAAAAATCCACATTTTTAAAAAGTATTCCTGGTTGTCCATCTTAAATAGACAACGTAAATGGATGGGATTAGCCAGCTCAGAATACTAATGTATTAATTGTCAAACTGTGACAAATGTTTTGACAAGTTTCTCATCATGAATGACATTTAAAAGTCTAAGAAAGGTTAGTACATGACAGCTAGTTTAGTCAAGCTTGACCGATGCGGTGGGTAACCAGATGAGCATTTTCTACCAGTGGGCAAAGCCCACCCCCATGCAGGAAGCTATGACTCTTGTGTACTTTCCTAATGTAACTAAGCCTCAGGTTGTCAAACATCAGCATTGGTCATTAGCTTTGTTTGATTGCTCTTTCTGTCCATCAGCCTTAGCTGTAATACCAGAAATGTAGTTAGGGTGGGATAAAGGGGGCAGGCACCCCAGGCACAAGACATTAGGGGATGTGATCATGAGTACCAGGATAATCTTTTTTTGTTGTTTTTCCTCCAAACATCAAGAAATATGTCACTCCAAAGAGGAGTGCCACATTGGAAGAGATCTTTTTTGTTCTCCACATCTTAGTGTTGAATAATGGCATCAGGCACCAGATGAGCCAACTGAGGCAT
This sequence comes from Protopterus annectens, assembly GCF_019279795.1. NCBI lineage: Eukaryota > Metazoa > Chordata > Ceratodontiformes > Protopteridae > Protopterus > Protopterus annectens. Next base: position 831,120,295 of record NC_056751.1, read on the forward strand.
TGCATAATGCTGAGACTGAGATGTTCATCGTGTTTCACTGTTGCAGTCATGACTGTAAGGTTCTCCCCTGCCGGCAGGCAGCCCTCGGTCGGCCAGAATCCCAAAGTCTGAGTCCGGCGTTGGCTGTTCAACCATGCTCCCTGACGTCAGAGCGCCAGGAGTACAAAGCTGACAGCCAACGCCATCTTCTCCAGTCTTTCTTGCCGTGCGGTGATAGCAGTTCGCAAGTGCCGGTCGGCTGACTCCTGACAAATTTTTCTGATATACTTCGGTCCGAAGATTTTCTTCTCCACTCAAAGCTAAGTACCCCATTGGGGAAACCTTTTTCTTGCTCCACTCTGATGTCAGAAAAAGTTAATAATTGTATTTCATGTGGGAAGCAAATACCTCATAAGGATTTTCATTCTTACTGTATTCCTTGCTTAGGCCCTGACCACGACGTAGCTAGTTGTTGGTTTTGTGCTAGATTCAATCAACGTACAATTAAGCGAAGGTACGATTTTGCTTTTCATTACTTCGGTAGGCGCTTTAACTAAAAAATGTCGTTGGATACAGTCCCGGCTACCGGAGTTCACAAACATCGCAAAGATAAAGACAGGCCTCCGAGGTCCAAATCTGATGATAGCACACAAGCGGAGCCAGCTTCAGGTTCGGCCGTCGTCAGTGAGGCGCTTTTGCAGCCCCTGTCATCAGCCATTTCAGAACCGACGGCCAAAACGGACTTTCATGAGGAGCCAACCAGGCCTTTAAATATTTCTGTTGCAGGACCTTCGGACAATGCTCCTTCGGATGGGTCCGGAGCCGCTGTGCAGGTACCGGCTTCCGAAGGGGTTTTCAGGCCTACTCAGCTACTAGTAAAGGCAAAGACAAAGGCAAAGACTCCTTCTAAATCAAAGACTACAACACAGGCCTCTTCTGAACCGGCTCCCAAGTCACAGAAGCAGTTACTCAAGATGGCGGAGGATTTACTTACTATAATTAGGGGTTCACATCCCCCTCCAGATAAAAGGCCAAGGCAGGATGCTTATTATGATTCCTCTGATCAGGCTTTTGTTTCCTCAGTTTCTTCTTCTGATCAGGAATATTCTTTCCCTCCTTATGAGGATTCTGATGCTGAAGAATCCATTCCTTCAGCTTCTCCCCCTGAGGACTTCTCTTTGGGGAAACTTTGCATGAAATGAGGGAACATTTCCACTGGGAAGGACAGGAGTATTCGGAATCCAAGAAAAGACTGAGGGATTTTCTTCTTCTTCCCCAACATAGACCCCTGGCTATTCCTCCTGTTTTGGATATTGTGGATGATGCCTTTTCGGAGGCTAACTTAACACCTGACTCTTTTCCTCCTGCTCCTGTTAAGCCTGATAGATATTACAGGGTTCCTGATTCCCATCAGTTTTTATACAAGAACCCTTCTGCTGACCCTGAAACCATTTCTCAGGGTCCTAAGGGAGTTAAGGCCGCTTCTGCCAAAAATCCCATTCCTACTGAAAAGGATTCTCGATCCTTAGAAAGATGGGGCAAAAAGGTGTACACTTCTGCTACTTTGTCCATTAGGGCTTTAAACTGTCAGTTTCATATGCTAAAATACCAGCAATTTCTCTTGTCTGTCTTAAAACAAAAGCTTACTTCCATTTCTGCCTGTGCAGATGATAAGGAATTACATGACTTATTGCATGCCACTGAACAGGTTGGGAAGCATGGTTTACACTGTGGATTTGATGCCTTGGTGGCTTCTTGTAGGGCTGCGGCCTCTGGCACAGTCATTAGAAGGCATGCATGGCTAAAGGAACAACATTTGCCTGAACAAGTAAAGGCTAAATTGTTGGATGCTCCTGTTCAGCATAATGTTTTGTTTGGATCAAAAGCTGAAGAGGTGATTAAAAAGATGGAGGATAAGGTGAAATCCATGCAAACAGTTAAAGATTTCTTACAAGTACAGCCACCTAGATTTAGCAGGAATTGGCCTTCAAAAAATTGGTCCTTTCCTGCTTCAGACAGGCCTCAGAGGGGTAGATATAGACGCTCCAGAGGGAGGCCTCAAACACAAGCTGCTTATAGACCAAGACAGTGGACTGCTTCCACCCCTAGGGGAGGAGAGGACAGGTCACAATCTCAAAGGAAACAAACTCAATGACTCCTCTGTTGGGCTACAGGAACTTCTTGCCTGGAAGCCCTCTCGGAGGAAAACTCTCTTTTTTTATCAAAATTGGACTCAAATAACCCAAGACAAGTGGGTTTTGGATGTGGTTTTAAGAGGTTACAAATTCCATTTTCATACCTTGCCAAGGCCAAGCGGATGGCCAGACCTTCCAAAACATCAATGGACTGAGGCCTTAAACCAGGTGGAAGCTCTTTTGGCTATGAATGCCATAGAACTGGTTCCTCTTTCAGAGATGGGAAAAGGTTTTTACTCAAGGCTCTTTCTAGTCCCAAGGAAGCAAAACTCATGGAGACCCATTCTGGATCTGTCGGTCTTGAACACTTTTCTAGAGATTCCAAAATTCAAGATGCTTACTCTACAGCAGCTACTTCCAATGCTGTCCAAAGATGCATGGATGGTAACTTTGGATTTAAAGGAGGCATATTTACACATTCCCATCAGGCAGGATTGCAGAAAATACCTCAGGTTCAAGGCTGGATCGAGGCACTTACAATTCTCTGTGCTGCCCTTTGGATTGTCTACTGCTCCCAGGGTCTTCACCAAATGCCTGGCTCCAGTAGTAGCTTACTGCAGACTCAAGGGAATTCAAATTTACCCTTATCTGGGCGATTTGTCTAATTCAGGCAGACAGCAAGGATGTCTTACTCCAGCATCTAGAATTTGTACAGAACCTCCTCAAGTTCCTGGTATTCTCTGTAAACAAAAAAGTCAAATTTGACACCATCACAACAGATAACTTTTCTGGGTGCTCTTCTAAACACCACAACCCAGATGGCATTTCTGACATCCGAAAAACAATTACAGCTGGCTTCAACTTTCAGAACCTTGGCAACTTTAACTCAACTATCTGCAAGGAAATTCCTGCAGGCTTTGGGTTACATGGCCTCCTGCATCCTTCTCGTACCATATGCAAGACTACACATGAGGAAAATACAGTGGTACCTAAAAAGTGTATGGTCTCAGCATTGCCACAGTTTGGACATACTGATCTCCGTCCTTCCTTGCCTTGAAAAGGAATTTCTTTGGTGGTCCAGGGCATGTGCTCTAAACAAAGGGAAACCCTTCCGTCTGCCTCCTGCCACTCAGATTCTAACCACGGACGCCTCGGATTATGCTTGGGGAGCCCATTTCCAGGGCAATTGTCTGCAGGGCCTTTGGACAAAGGATCAGAAGCACCTGCATATCAACTTAAAGGAAATGTTAGCCGTTCAGAAAGCTCTATTGGCCTTCAGGAATCTTTTACAACCAGGACAACTACTAATACGGACAGACAACACCACAGTTAGGTGGTACATAAACAAGCAAGGGGGATCTCATTCCTACCCCCTTTGCAGACTAGCCATGGATCTATGGAACACAGCTCTAGCTTGCAATCTGGATCTTCAAGCTCAGTTTCTACCAGGGAAACAAAACTTCCTGGCAGACAGTCTAAGCAGAAACCTTTCGGATCCACACGAGTGGATGCTGGACACCAAAATATTCAGGATGATAACAGCAGTCTGGGGATGTCCTCACATAGACCTCTTTGCATCCCATCTCAGTCATCAACTACAGAATTTTTGCACCAGGACTTTCCACAGAGAAGCTTGGAAAGTGGATGCCCTGTCATTCAGTTGGAGGAACCTCTCGGGATATGCCTTTCCGCCTCTTCCTCTTCTTCCACGGGTTTTATTGAAGATAAAACAGGACAAGCCCAAGATGATAATCTTGCTGGCTCCAAATTGGCCTCGGCAGTTTTGGTATCCAACTCTAAAAAACCTATGCCTAGAGCCCCCATGGGTTTTACCTCGGTCTCCGAACCTTCTGTCTCAACATCAAGGTCAGGTCCTTCACTCTCATGTCAGAACTCTCAGCCTGGCGGCCTGGTTAATCCAGGGCCTTTGGTTTCTTCTTTACTACCCAAGCAGGTTATGGATGTCATTTTAGAAGCCAGACGTCCTAGCACTAGAAAATCTTATGCAGGAAAATGGAAAAGATTTTGTTCCTGGATGCAGGCTCAGGATTCTGATCCTCTTCTTCCTAACATTACTTTAATTTTACTTTACTTGACAGATCTCTTACATAAGGGTCTCTCTTTCTCTTCCATTAAGTTACATGCCTCTGCTATTTCTGCTCATTATAATACAGACCCTCCCATCTTTTCCCACCAGCTCATGAGACAGTTTCTCAGAGGAGCTAAGAACTTAAGACCTCCTAGATCTCCTCCCATTCCTGCTTGGGATCTCAGCTATGTTTTGGAAAAACTAACCTTGCCTCCTTTTGAGCCTGCTGCCTCTTCTGACATCAAGTTTTTATCTTGGAAGACAGCTATCCTGTTAGCCCTAACCTCTGCCAGGAGAGTTTCAGAGTTACAAGCTCTTATGGCTGTGGAACCTTATATTATTTTTCATCAAGACAGGGTATCTTTGAGGACTAATCCTACCTTCATGCCTAAGGTGGTTTCCAAAGTGGCTTTAAATCAAACTATCCACTTGCCAACTTTTTCCCCACTCCTCAAAATAAAGGGAAAGGATCTTACATTCCTTGGATGTACACAGACAACTACGCTTTTACCTGAACAGAACCAAGGACATCAGAAAATCAGAACAATTGTTTGTTTCTTATGCTTCAAGTTCCCAAGGTAAAGCCATTTCAAAACAGACCATTTCTAAATGGATTGCTCATGGAATCAGATTTTGTTATTCTCACCATGGAAAGCAAATCCCAGGGAGTATCGGACTCATTCCACCAGAGCTGCTGCCACTTCTCGGCCTTCCTCAGGGGAGTTCCTACCAAAGACATTTTGAAGCTGCAACTTGGAGTTCAGTGCATACTTTTCTAAGCACTACAATCTACCTCTCTACTCTAAGTCTAGGGCAGGCTTTGTCTCTGCAGTTTTGCAGGGCCTTTTAGCCCCTTCCTCTTTATGACCACCTCCCTTTCTTTCAGCTTTGGGATTCTACCCTAACAGTCATGACTGCAACAGTGAAACACGATGAACATAGTACAGTTGTGTACACCTACCATAAATGTAGATGTTCGAGTGTCTTCACTGTTGCAGTCTGGGTTTCCCTCCCTCCTGTCCCCTCTTATTTTTACTTTTGTGTATTTCCTTTTTTCACCATTCTTCTGAGGTGTATTTGTAAAGGTTATGGGACCTTTTTCATTTTGGGACTCCTGACATCTGGGGCAAGAAAAACTGGAGAAGATGGCGTCGGCTGTCAGCTTTGTACTCCTGGTGCTCTGACGTCAGGAAGCATGGTTGAACAGCCGACGCCGGACCCAGACTTTGGGATTCTGGCCAACCGAGGGCTGCCTGCCGGCAGGGGAGAACCCTACAGTCATGACTGCAACAGTGAAGACACTCGAACATATACATTTATGGTAGGTGTACACAACTGTACTTTCTAGGATGTGATCCAGAAAGAGTGCCCAAAATGGAGTCGTCTTAAATTTTAATTTGGGTGGGCTTGATGTGCTGTCTAAGATCTAGAAGGGCTTAGCACAGCAAACCCTAATTAAGTGAGCAATTTCCTGGGACTGCACAATGTGAGCTGGGGGCATTTCCAAAGACTAAGCTCTTCTTATGACTTGATAGGACTGTTAATTGTTAATAAAATAGAAATATTCTGGGAGTTTTGAAATGGCAGCTAATTAACACATTATTTCCTTCTGCCTGTATGCCATTTATAGGTATGTTGGACTTTTGTTTTCAAAGTTCCAAGAAGTTTGCAAGTAAATGGTGATACAAAAAATAGTAAACATTATCAAAGGCATTCATAGCAATGTTGATTCAACAAATACTGTTTTATTTATTTTAGTGTATATTTTTTGTGCCTAGAAATAGTCACTCTACAACATTTGTTGTATAGATTGGTGTCTGCTGGGCTTTTCTGTAGTCAGTAATAGAACTGTTTATATATAGGTTAAATGAGACAAATTACTTAAACTTCTTAGCTATCATATCTCGCAAATGATTCATGTAGACCTTGAAAGAAGTAGTACAAGTTTATAGGTCATTCTGTCAAACAAGGTATTTTGCTTCCTGTTATAAGGAACATTGTGAGCTCCCCATGTGAAATTTGTCATAAACTGCAGTATTGCATTATACATGACACTGGGCCAAATTCAAAATGGCTACCGCATTTCTGATTCACTGCAAGTGCAAGTGAAGCATTCAAGGGATGCAGCATGTGGTAATTAGCCACATGTTCTCCCCCGGAAATGCTTTCAGTAAGGCTTTTATGCAGTCAAATGATCCAGAGAACCAAAAGACTGTGTAAGGTACATTGGCTGCCTGTGTTAATATCGCCAAAAGCTTGTGTTCAACCATTGAATTAGAGGCAAGTCCCAGGGAGTTTAGCGGAAAGGTATTGTTTTGTGTGTGTGTGTGTGTGTGTGTGTGTGTGTGTGTGTGTGTGTGTGTGTGTGTGTGTGTGTGTGTGTGTGTGTGTGTGTGTGTGTGTGTGTGTGTGTAGGTTGAGTAGGAATGTGTATGAGTTTGACTGAATGGGTGAGTGTGGCCATGGGTGCTGTGGAGATAGGCTGTGTGTGTGTGTGTGTGTGTGTGTGTGTGTGTGTGTGTGTATGTAGGTTGAGTAGAAATGTGTATGAGTTTGACTGAATGGGTGAGTGTGGCCATGAGTGCTGTGGAGATAGGGTGTGTGTGTGTGTGTGTGTGTGTGTGTGTGTGTGTGTGTGTGTGTGTGTGTGTGTGTGTGTGTAGGTTGAGTAGGAATGTGTATGAGTTTGTCTGAATGGGTGAGTGTGGCCATGAGTGCTGTGGTGATAGGCTCTGTGTGTGTGTGTGTGTGTGTGTGTGTGTGTGTGTGTGTGTGTGTGTGTGTGTGTGTGTGTGTGTGTGTGTGTGTGTGTGTGTAGGTTAAGTAGGAATGTGTATGAGTTTGACTGAATGGGTGAGTGTGGCCATGAGTGCTGTGGAGATAGGCTCTGTGTGTGTGTGTGTGTGTGTGTGTGTGTGTGTGTGTGTGTGTGTGTGTGTGTGTGTAGGTTGAGTAGGAATGTGTATGAGTTTGACTGAATGGATGAGTGTGGCCATGACTGCTGTGGAGATAGGCTGTGTGTGTGTGTGTGTGTGTGTGTGTGTGTGTGTGTGTGTGTGTGTGTGTGTGTGTGTGTGTGTGTGTGTTTGTGTGTAGGTTGAATAGGAATGTGTATGAGTTTGACTGAATGGGTGAGTGTGGCCATGAGTGCTGTGGAGATAGGCTGTGTGTGTGTGTGTGTGTGTGTGTGTGGGTGTGTGTGGGTGTGTGTGGGTGTGGCTATATACATGAATGTGTGTGTTGGCGGGGGGGGGGATATTAAACCTGCATACTACTCCCCTACACTAATGAACAAATCCTGCTTTATTGGCAGGGGACATTAGATACCAGGGATAGTCTTTATATCATGCCTTAAAGGCATCTAAAAGAATAACAAAGTTTTACTACATGAAAAGTGTCTTTTAGTTTTATGGATGTTTGCTACATTTTTTCCCCAGGAAAGAGGCACAATTTTTGGCTTAACCATAGAACAATCTGTCAGTCCCACTGTTGGTCCTCCTTCCAGCCACAAACATAAAAAGTTAAGCAAGCAGCCTTTGCCATCATAGCAAGCTAGCAGTTTACCTCAGCTGCAGGTGGGTGACTCAGCTGTGGCTTTTAATTGCATCTCAGAACACTCGTCTTTTACCCCGGATCCCTCTGGTGTAGCACCTACAGCCATTATGGACCTAGAGTTAGCCACTTCCTCTGCAGCTGTTGGGGCCCTGTCAGTGGGCACAAGAGAACCACTTTTGTCAGTCTTGGAGGAGGGAAGAGGGAAGGCTTCCTTGTTTTGTTAGAATGTTGAATCTGTCCCTGGGGAAGCTGCCATTAACAACATCGTTGGTCCCAATCTTTGTATCAAAAAGAAAAGGAAAGCTAAGCATGTATCTAGTCCACCTCAAATTTCCTTAGACAGGAGTAGTTCATAGGTTCATAGGTATCTACTAGGCTAAGTGCTCTTGTGGGCCATTTTATGTGTAGAGAATTTCCCCAAATGTGAGAATCAAACCCTGTACATTGTGTCTGTGAGGTAAACACTTCAACTATTATGTCAACTCCCAACCCCAACCTAGCTGAGGATTTAATTTAGGCTGTTGATCCTTTATTTATAAAGTAGTTTCTGGCAATTCAAGATTCTGATTCTGAACCCAAGGATGAAGGGACAGGTAGATGTTTTTGTGTTCAGATTTCTGATTCAGACACAGAGGAGAGCTCCGTTTCTGACACTCCCTACTGTTTTTTAGATTGTGCCAGTGTTTTCAGTGGGAGAACACTTGAGTTCTCAAAACTGATCCAGCAGCTATAGCTTTAGTTAACCTTTCTGCTGATAAACACTTCGTTAATTCCAGTCCTACTGTCTTTGATAAGGATGAAAAGAGTATTGATAAATATGGAAAAAAATGTATGCTGCTAAGTCATTGATTTTCAGAATTTTGTATTGCCAGGCTAATATGTTAGTTTGTTCTGACTAATTGTGAAGGTATGAGGAATGTTTTATCTGCAGTTTCTTCTTGTGAGAAAAAAAAATCTGCTTTAAATAATTTAATTTCTTCTGTTATTCTAATCACTACATATTGTTTACAGTGTGTGTGATTATGTTGATATTTCTTCAAGGGTTGTGTCCACACATTCTGTTTTGAGAAGGTCAGCATGGCTGGGTTCTCCAAGATGATGCTAAAAATGAGAGTTTAAGTTCTTTGGATAGAGATTTAGTTTTTGTCACCTTTACTGCGGAAGTGATCAAAATGTGTGATGAAAGGGGTAAGCTGATAAAGGGAATTTCTGTGATTTTTCATCACTCCTTTTCCAAGTTTTCCAAGGTATTCTCCTAACTCCTCATCCAGTTTTAGTAAGAAATAAAATAAACAGTCTCAGCAAAATGCATGCAAATATATATTTAAGAAGAAATGGCAAGGGGATTCCAAAAAGAATTCTGGAAACTCCCCAAATCAGGGACAGTCCAATAAGTCAGAATGACTATTTGAGAAACCTTCTTCCTCTGTCCCATCCTAGCAGCTCCTTTTTCCCTTCCAGAAATTCTGAACCTCCACATTTCTCTTTGACAACAGATAGCTTCAGACAAATGGGTTCTGAAGATCATTCATCAAGGTTACAGGGAGTGATTCCTCATCCTTCCAACCAGACTCTTTTGCTTCAACCTGTCTTTCATCACATGCTGTCCTAGTGAGTTATAAAAGAAGTTCCCCTTTCCCAGGTGGGAAAAGGATTTTATTCAAGGATGTTTTTAATGCCAGAGAAAGCAAACCCTTAGCGACCAGTTCTGGATCTTTCTTTCCTAAACCTGTTTGTGATATTGCCAAAATTCAGGATTATGTCACTTCACAACCTGTTATCTCTTCTTCCTCATCCAAGTTTCCTTGTAACATTAGATTTAAAAGATGCTTATCACATTCCTATTCATCCAGACTTCATGTGTTTATTAAGGTTTTGTGTGTCTGGGTCACATTATCAGTTCTCTAGTCTTACCCTTTGGACTATCCACAGCACCAAGAGTGTTCACAGCATGTCTAACTCCAGTTATACCTCATTGCAGGCAACAGGGTATCCACATTTTCCATATTTAGATTACGTGTTTATCTTTGCAGAGTCCAAGTGTCAGGAATCTCTCTCTCTCTTGAGTAAAAGAACTCTTACAGAAGCTGGAATTCCAAGAGAACATTCATAAGTTTTTCTTAACTTCTTCTCACAAGATTGTGTTTCTGGGATGCCAAGTAGACATCACAGCTCAAAGGCTTTTCTTTGACAGGAAGAAATAGATCTATATCTAGATCTGTTTCTGGGGTTTTCCACTCTGACTTTGGTAACTGCGAGGGAATACCTCAGGATTTTGGGTCTCATGGCTTCTATGATTCTCATGATAACCCTGGCAAACTTCCACATGAGAAAGATACAGTGGCATCTGAAGTCTGTTTGGTCCCAGCACCACCACCCCTTGTCTTTTCAGATCAGAATGCTGGGGTTTGTCAGAAGGGAAGCCACTTGGTGGGGACAACTGATATCCCTATATCCAGGTCTCCCTTTCTCACTCGTCACTCACCACAGACACATCAAACATTTCTTGGGGAGCAGTTTTAGGAGGGATAAAAGAGTAAGGTGTGTGAGACACCAGGGATAGACACAGGCACATAAATGTAAAAGAAATGCTTGTAACTCAACTCTCTTAATCATCTTTGGTCCCCCGGGACCTCTTCAAGTTGTTACAGAAAATGTCACAGTCATGTGGTACATCAACGAGCAAGGGCGAACCATGTTGTATCCCCTTTGCAGACTGCCCATGTGGGCTTGTGATATAGCTTTACAGCACAGTTTTACTCTACAAGCATCCTACATTTAGGCTGAGCAAAATTGTGAGGCATACTAGCTGAGGAGGAACAAGGGCAGACTCTCATAAATGGAAACTATATCACGGGGTCTTCCAAGATTTGATCCATCTGTGGGGAGTTCTTCAAGTAGGCCTCCTTTCCTCCTCTCTGAACAATCAGCTGGCAAGATTCTGCTCCAGGACTTTATGCAAGAAGGCTTGGAAGACAGATGCCTTTTCTTTCCCTTGGACAGGAATGTTCCTATATGCTTTTCCACCCTTTCCACTATTATCCAGGGTGTTTCTGAAAATTCAGAAGGAATCCTCCATGATCATTGTGGTGACTCCCATCTAGTCCAGGCAGTCATGTTTCTCCTTTGGAAATATCCAGGGGCAATCACCACAAGCTTCCCCATAGACTGGACAAGAACAATGGAGTCTGATACACCCCAACAGCAATCAACTTTAGCTGACTGCCTGGATGATATGGTCTTAATACCCTTTAGGCACCTGTTTACTTTGGACGTACAGCAGGTACTAATGAAGGTAAAAAAAACCTGCTATTAGAAAATCATCTATTAGCAAATGGAAAAGGTTTTCTTGTAGGTGCCAACATTCAAGGGTAGTTGTTCTCTGGATCTGATGTTGTATTTTCCATCTAGGTTAAACCTCTGGATTATCAGAAGCAAAACTGGCCATTTCCAAAAGATTTCAGCCCCCAAGCTCCTAGTTCTGACAGAATCACTGCAGATCTCCTTTGCTGCCTTCCAGGACTGCAGCTTGATTTCAAGCTCCACTGGAATGTATCCTTTTTGTGTGCCCTCGTGCCATAATTTTTCCCTTTGTTCCTCTACCTTCTTAGTATTTAGTGTGGTGTGTATTTTTCTAGTAGAAGAGGTTAGGTAGTGTAGGTTTTAACATTGGTGTAGGATTGTGTCTTAATGTTCACAGACTTTTCCAGCCTTGTTGTGTCAGTTATTTAGCTATAGCTGTTACTTTCAAGTGGTAGTGTGGAGTTGTTGTTATACTTATTAGTTTGTTTCTTTCTTCCATTTTATTGTATACTGTGTTGTTTATTGATGGATAAGGGATTTAAGAAATATGTAGCATGTGGCCAGAAACTCCTGTCCCAAGACTCATACGATCGAAGCATTTACGGTCTCCAGCGCCACTCACTTGGAGACCTATTGTGCCATTTATGACAGCTTTGGGTCCGGGGCTGGTCAATGAAAAGATGGTCAAGCTAATCTTGAAGGGTCTTTTGCCTGCCAGGGATATTCTGCCCTCCTCCACACAGGCTAGCAAACATAAGTGTGATTGGGATCGAAAAGAAGGAACTAAGGACCCCATCTCTTCTAAGGGGGACTGTAAACACATGGCTCCCCCTGGCTTTAGCCAGCTGGATCAGAACATCCAAAGATCTACGGTCCTTGAGCTGTCGTGACACAGTCAGTGGATTAGATGAATCAGACCCATTCCCTAACAGCACCAACTGTGGTGAAGACCCCTTCCCTGGCACTCAGCATCCCCAGTTCTTTTTTGGTGAGAGTGGCTCCTTCAGGCAAGGTTCATTCCCTTTCTCCCCCTGTATTCCCTGAGAGTTTTCTCCAGAGTCTTCACTGTCTCTGCCCCAAATCTTCTGATCCTCTGTGATTCAGGCCTGGTCCTCAGAGCATTCTACTTCTAGGTGGGCCTCCAACCCCCCCTCATTGGCTTCTTTGTCTCACTCAGTCCAATCAGTCAGAAGTTTAAGACCTGACAATTTGGAGTAGCTGATGCAGTCTTTTCTGCAGTCCCAGATAAGGTTAGGCCTGATCACTTCAGCCCAGGATCCTCAACCTGAGGCTGTAGTTCCAGTGAACTTGTTTCCTCCCTTGGGCCCAACAGCTCCCGTAGATGGTTGCTTTACCACCTTTGGGATTAGAACTGACAGCATGGCCAATTTTGGGTCCCACCCCTGCCTTGGCGTTCATGACTCAAGTGGTCTTAGAGCCAAGTGGACCGCAGAACTGACCCTTTACATCAGGGGTTTCCAGGTCGGGTTTGACACTTCAGGTTTAGAGTCATCCCTCCCACTCAGCACTTTGGCTGTTAGATTGTTTTGCTTCGAGTCAGGGCAGGCAGGAGCGGCTCCAGAGTCCAGCATGTCCTTGGAGTCTTCAGATCCCACCGGTGCAAGCTCCAGGCAGCCTGCTTCAGCCTCCACCTTTGACACTGTAAAGAGATTGTACTTCCTCCTGGTAGCAGAGTGTTCGGTGCCAACCGTCGTCCCTCAGCCCTCATCGCTTGTGCCTGTGGACTTGCATCAGCCTGCTCCAGGAGAGCCCACTCCAACTGGCCTCCAGACTACCCTACACTCAGGGCCCCCTGCCTCTTCCACCTCTCCCCTGGATTCCCCAAGCAAGAAGGTCATGGCAAGAGGAAGCACTTGGATCCCTCAGAGAAATTCCTCACCAAGAATACCAACCTCAAGGAAGGACAGGGGTCCAGAAAAATCCCTGTGATGACTACTCTTTTGGCGACCTTATAGAGCTGCTTTGCTAGCATGGGGGTTGGAGAGCTGAAGCCCCATTTCTGGAGGAGTTGGTGTTTCTGGGGGAATTAGGGGTGTGCCCTTCCACATCCTGGATGGTTCCCCCTCTGGACGTACTTATTGATTTGGTGTCTTGGAGAGCCCAGAAGGAGCCCAGTATGGTAGAACCAATTCTCGAAAAGTCTGATAAGATCTTGGACCCTCCCATAGGTTGTCAACATTGGAGTAAGGGTCCCGCCATTGATTCTGTTGTGGTGGCTGCAGCCACCAAAAAGGACATCTTGGAAGAAAGTTCACCAGTCCACCCCACCCCCTGTTTGGGAGTCTAGGGCATTGGACTAGTTAGGGAAGCGCTCCTACGCAGCATCAGCACTTTTTGCACTGAGAGCATTAAATTACTTGCCTCACTTGACAGACTTCAGTGGGACATCATGTCTGAAGTGTCAAGACTGGTTAAAACGTAACAGACGCCAGAGTCTCAAAAGACTCTGGAGACCTAATTGCCCACCTTACAGTCTGTTACTAAGGTGTCCATGCATCTGCTTTTCAGTGCAGCTGATGGCACTTATTGGGCTGCTGGTGCTGGCATTGCCATGCTTCACCATGCTTGAATGAAACTGTGTAACTTCATGGGCTACTTCAAGGCTTCCTTTATTAATTCCTTCTATGAAGGCTGTTCACTTCTTGTGCCTAAGGGTAAAGACATTTTGACCAGGAGCAAGCAGGTTAAAAGATGCTGTCTGCCATTGGCATGCATTTCGCTAGCCCCACTCCCATTGACCTTCTCCAGGAAATAGAAGAAGGAAAAACATTGCTTCTTTAGAAAAGCACAGCAGCCTTTTCCAGATGCTCCTGAGGAAGGTCGACCCCCCCCCCCACAGCAGGTGGTGAACTAGAATGGGTACCACCCACATGGCAGGGTGATCTGCAGAAGCAGGCCTTCTGTGCAGCTTTGTCTGGGAGGGCCTTCCAGTGCCCCTGAAGGGTTGCCCAACTGTCCAGCTCTCAAGGTATTTGGGGAAATTTGTCTGTACACCAAGAAGGTTGGGCAGCCATCACCTCAGATGTATGGGTTTTAGAGTCGTATCCAGAGGCTACACAATTCCATTTTTATTTCCCCTAAAAGAAAATACCAAACACCTTCTGGATGTGCCACCCTGTCAGAGAAGGCATGCAGCTATTGAAATCCAAAAGCTGTTGTTAAATCGAGTCATCCAACAGGTCTCACCAGACCAACGTAGATCTGCAGTCTATTCCTGGTTCTCTTTGGTCCCAAAGAAGAACATGGACCTCAGGATAATTTTGGATGTAAGCAAATTGAATCCCTTTGTGAAATAGACCAAGTTCTGGACGGTCATGATGCAGTCCATTCTGCTTCTCTTGAGAAGGGGCAATTGGATGTGCTTGATCGACCTCAGGCACATCCGCCATCATGTAAAGATAGCAAGGCACTCCAGGAGGTTTCTGCACTTCTGTCTGGTAGCCAGTCATTATCATTTCAGAGTGGTGCCCTTTGTTCTCACCTCTGCCCCTTGGTGTTCACCAAGTGCATGGCTCAGGCTGCAGATTTTCCAAGTCTTCCCTTAATTGGATGCTTGGTTTCTCACCACCTCCACTAGGGCATCATGAGTGAGGGCCAGGGACTGTACTCCAGTTGTGCCATTCCTTGGGAATCACCTTAAGCTTTCAGAAGTCCAGTTTTTAACTAGTCCAGACATTGGAGTTCATAGGCAGTCAGTTGAACACAGTCTCTCAGATTGCAAAACTCCCGGCTCTCAAATTATCTAGCCTTCATTCTCAAGTCAATTTCTTACAGTCTTACAGGAAACCTCTAGCTTTTTTGTTCTCAGACTTTTAGGTTGCATGGCTGCAGCAGTCTTAGTTCCCCTGTCATGATACCACATGATGATAATGCAGTGGACATTAGGAGAGCAGTGGTCTTACTTGACTCATCCTGTGGAGCTTCCCGTCATATTGACGGATGTCTTTCAAAATCAAATCGGGTATTGGTTTGAGTTTCCCTGGTGTTGGCAGAGCGACTGTTCTTCTTCTCCTACTAGTTATGGTCACAATAGATGCCTGCCTTCTCTGGTGTGGTGGGGGGGGGGGCATTTTGAAGGGAAGACGGTCCAAGGGACATGGTCTGTAATCAAGGCCAATCTTCACATCAGTATCTTGGAGATGAGGGCAGTCCTTCTCATGGTATAGGCTTTTCAGGACTTTCTCCCCAGGGTTGTGATCTTAGTGCAGATGGGCAATATGTTTGTTGTCAGGTATCTGAACAAACAGAGAGGAACCTGTTCCTGTCCTCTTTGTCAGGAGGCCATGAGGGTTTGGCAGTGGACAGTTTCATCTCGGAGGTTTCTGGTAGCAGTGCACATCTGGGGAATTCCACTATTTTAACAGACAGTCTGAGCAGAAACATTCTTCTTCCTCATGAGTGATCCCTGAATCCGAGAGTTGCTGCTCAGATTTTTTGGCGCTGGGGCACTCCGTGTTGCGATCTGTTTGCTTCCCCACCCAACTCCAAGTGCAACAGTTATTATGCCTTCGTTCCATAGTGACAGTCACCCAGGAATGCTGTTCTGTATGCTTGGTCCTCTGGTCTCCTGTAGTTGAATGGCGCAGTGGTGCAGCAGTAGCATTGTCGCCTCACAGCAAGAGGTTCTCCGGTTCGATTCTCAGCTGGAGTGCCGTCTGTGCGGAGTCTGTATGTCCTCCCTGTATTCATCTGGGTTTCCTCTGGGTACTCTGGTTTTCTCCCATGTTTCAAAGACATGTATCTGGAGCATTTCTCCCCGGGCCTCCTCTGAAAATTGGCTTTGTTCCAAGTTGGACTTTCCCAGTAAACAAATGTTAAATAGATAGATAAATAAATGTGTATCCTTTGACTCACTTGATAATAAAGTTTCTCCAGAAGGTTGCCCATTGGAGAATGACTGTGATCTTCGTTGTTCCTTTTTGGCCCTCATCAGGTTTGATTCCCCTTTCTGAGGCCTCTTCTGAGGTACTCTCCTTGAGTCCTATGTCCCATTCTGGATCTAATTTCTCATTTGATGGGCTTGTACCCACCTGACTTAGGGACACTCAGGTTTTGCATGATTTCTCCAATTGCCCTAACAGCCAGAGATCCCAAGCTTTCAGACAAAGTGGGACATATTTTGCCCTCCTCAGAAGTTGTCTACCCAAAAGTCTGTGCTAGTAAGCAGAGGTGTTTCACCTTTTGGGCTTCTTGGAAAGGCTTGGACCTCTTCTCAGCTCCTTTGTAGGCCATCTTTGATTTTCTTGCTGATTTATTTCATCCAGGGTCTGGTTATTCTATTAAAGTACAATTGACAGCTATTTTTAACTTTTGCATTGGCAGAGGTAATACGCCTGTGGCAGCATTAAAGTTTTCAAAGACTTTTCTCAAGTGGACCTTTTTATTGTGGCCTCCAGTCTGAGACCCCATCCTTCTGTGAGGGTTTACGTTTAATGCTTCACATGCTCACTGGACCTCCTTTTGAGCTGTCAGCAGTGGTTTCTCTGAAGTTGTTTTATTGGAAGACTCTTTTCCCTGTGGTTGTTACTTTGATCAGGTGTGAGTCAGAGTTGAAGGCTTTATCCTTGGTGCTGCCATGTTTGGCCTTTCATAAATACAGAGTATATCTCAGAACAGATCCTGCTTTTCTCCCTTAGGTGGCAGTGGAAAACAGTCTAAATCAGGTTATTCATTTACCAGCATTTTTCCCCAAATTTTCAAACAAAGGAGAATATTTTCTTCATTGTCTCGATGTTAATAGGCAATTGAGATTTTATTTGGCTAGAACCAGATCATTCAGAAAATCTGATCAGTTGTTTGTCTCCTTTTGAAAGGCCTGGATGGGAAAGCCAGTATCTAAGTCTACTCTAGCTGTGTGGCTGTCTGATTGCTTTTCATTTGGTTATAGTTTGAAAGGGAAGGCATTGCCTTGCAAACTGAAGGGTCACTCCATGTTTTTTTTTTGTCAAGAGCTGTTATGGATGACATTTGTGCTGTTGCTATTTGGGTGGATCCACACACCTTTGTGTCTCACTGCATGCTAGATATTCAGTTGAGGTTTAGAGCCTCCGTTGGTTCCACTGCATTGCGGAATGTGCTCTTATAGTACCTCCCTAGAGTCTAAAGTGGCTAAGGGACTCTGTCCTACAGGTTGAACCAGGATGGAAAAGATAGCATCGGATATGAAAGTTATAGCCTTACCATAACAATAGCTATGTGTTGACTCATTTCGTACAGTTCAGCTATCCCTCCCACCTGCCTCCTCCTGTATTGCATTTCTTTTTATCCTCTGAAGACAGAGTTATGGAGGCTGCTTCTCCTCCTTTTGTTTGGGATCCTTAGTTGCAAGCTGTTATGGGGAATCAACCTTATCTCATTTTCCACAGGGATGGGGTTTCTTTGAGAACTAATCCTTCTTTTATGCCTAGTTTCCGAGTTTACTTTCACCCAAATTATCCATCTCCTTTCCTAAACCTAAAAATGAGGAAGAAAGAACATACTGTACCTTGGATGTCCAGAGACAAATCACATACTGTCTTTACAGAACTAAATCTTTCAGATCTTCGAATCAGTTGCTCATTTCTTGTGAAAGTAAGAAGGGGCAACCTGTGTCAAACCAGACTGGTTCCAAATGTTTGCCCAAGGGACTACCATTTGTTATACTCACCACAACAAAACTGTCTCAGACACGGTCACAGCCCACTCTACCAGGGCCTTGGCTTCATCTATGGCTTTTTGGAAAGGGTTGGATTCTAGAAGCAACAACTTGGTCCTCTGTGCATATATTTTTAGAAAGCACTGTAAGCTTGATTCCTTTTCAAGGTCTAGATCAGGTTTTGCAAGGATGATTCTCCAGGGGCTTCTTGGATTCTTCTTTCACCTCCCAAATATAGTAATCTAGGGTACTCTACCAAACCAGTGATAAATATGATGAACACAGTACAATTGTGTAAGTAAACTTACCATAATAGTAGATGTTCAAATGATCACTGCTGCATAGCTGCTTTCTCCCTCCATCCCCCTTGTCTTTTGGTGTTTTTTTTTTTTTTTTATGCCAGGGTGTGATTATTTATTTTTTGTTCTTCCTAGCTTTGTCCTTTCAGGGCTCAGCCTCCCTCTTTCAGTTGGCTTGGAAGCTCTGAAGGGCGTGGTGCCTAAACTCGTCTTTTAGTCAGCAAAGCCCGAGCTGCCAGACAGTTTGGATGCATGGCAGTTGCCCAGCGCCCATAACTCCACCCCCACCCTTCCTTTTCTTCCTCATTCCCCCAGGCTGTTTCTCAACTCTGCAGCCTGGCTGCATATAGTCATTCCTAATGTTGTTTTCAGACCAGTGTTTCATGATAACTGTAGTCAAAGACACTTATCGTCATGTTCCTGTTGTTCCCAGTTTCAGGACTTTTTTGAGTTTCAAGCTCTATGTCTAAACCTTTTAACCATTTTTCTTAATACCTGTTGGTAGTCTTGCTACCATTGGTGGTACGGCCTTTCTCCCTACCCCTTGGGGTATTTCATTAATACCATCTCTGGTATTTCTTTCTTTCTCTCCTACCTTTACATAAAAAAAAAAAAAACTCTTCCCTTTTATTTTTACAACCTGTGAGTTTTCTGGGTGCTTCATTATGTCTGAGAAGAAAGTTATTTCTGGTTTCAAACAATGTCATATTTGTAGTAAGGAAATGCCTAACAGTGAATTACATGATGATTGTGTGTATTGTTTGGGGGTACCCCATCTCCCGGTGCAACCCCCATGTTCTATTTGTAAAGGTTTCAGTCAGCACGCGTTAAATGAATGGAAAAACAAATTGATCCCAAAGAGCATCCTAAAGACACACTTTTCAGAGGCTCTTTTTGCGACGGAGGGCTACCCCTCCCAGAAAAGACAGGAAAAGACCACATTCTGTACCCTCTTCACCTTCTGGTGACCTGGGTAAGCCTACTAAATCAAAAATACCTAAAATGTCTTCGGAACCTAGGCCTATTGCCACGGCACCGTCCCTGGTTCTGTCAACTGTTATACTGCCTTCAGCGCCTGTTTTGGCACCGACTCTGTCCATGGCACCGACATTTGATGCTCTGATAACTGCTCCCTCGTCTTCTGCACCGACTGACACTACAGCTCCGAGCACATCTTTGGTTCCTGTAACTTCGACTCTTCTAGTGTCTGAGCCATCCTTGCCTTCTACAGTACCGACTGCCTTTTCGGCACCGACTACATCTACTTAACGATCACTCCAGTACTAACCCCACTGCTCCCTGTCTCTAGCTAGAGACAACGGCACCATTGGACATCACTGTACGGACCCGATACTCCCCATCGGTGGACCCCTTTCTAGGACAAATATATAGTCCCTTCCTAGAGCATCCAGACTCCCCATCGGGGGTATCCACTAGATCCACCAGGAGCATTTCAGAACTTGATGTGGTGCACCTTGTGGATCAGCTGCTGACAACTAGGGGGATTCCCACTACATCCAAGACCATCCACTTACGGACCTGGGACTGTCTCGCCAAGGACTCCATCATACTCTCCTCCTTTAACCTCACAGGTTTCAAAGTCTGTAGCTCCGACATCCTTCTCGGAACCCTCTGTTTCGGTGCCAGTAGTGGACCTCACTGTGGCCTCGGGACCAGCTCTTTGGTCTTCAGTATCGTCAGAACCAAATCTTCCACAAGTTCAGGATTGGGTGGCAGGCTCTTCGGCGTCGAGTACAGTTCCAGCAGCATCTACGGTGCCGTCTATAGTGCCAGAGGCTCTGTTGGCTCCGATTCTTCTTGAGGCTCCCTCCTCGGAGGTGGGTTTGGTGGAGCGGGGTGTGACCCTGGTTCCTAGGTTGTCTTTCTCAGTTCCGGGCTCCCATCCCTCTTCAGGTGGACCTGCTTTCTGGGCAATGGAGAGAGCACTTGTTTCAGGAAGCATTCCTCCGACGTTGGAACCTCAGAAACCCCTATCCCTTGAGCTGCAGCTGACACAAGCCACCTCCCCGGGACATTGGGCATGAGAGCCGCAGAAGACCCTATTGCAGAGCATCCCTTCTTCCGAGCCCTCCTCAAAAACCCCCACTGAGGAGCCCCCGTGTAAGAAGTGCAACAGGAAGCATGTAGACTCCCCTGAGGAGTCTCTGACTGAGGATATGGACTATGATGAAGGGGAAGGGTCCACGCGGTCACCTCCTGATGATATCTCCTTTGGAGACGCCCTTGAAATGTTAAAATAAAGAAGTGACTGGAAGTCCACCAATCCTTCCTTCGAGGAGTCTGTCTTTCAGCAGGCTTTCCATGCCCGACCATCTGCCTCTTGGGTGACCCCTTCTGCAGATGAGTTAGTTCAACTCGTGGTGTAGCATGCTTGGAAGAATCCTGATTCTGTGGAGCCAATCCCTAGGAGACCAGATAAAATCCTATTCCCTCCCGAGAAGAGCCCTCATTGGTCTAAGGGTTTACCAGGTGATGCTATGGTGGTGGTGGCAGCCACGAAAAAGGAACCTGCTGAAGAAAGTCATACTGTTCACCCGCCCAACAGAGAGTCCCGGATGGTGGACAGACTGGGAAAGCGAGTGTTTGCGCGACAACCTTTTCTATGTGGTCCTTGAACTGTTTGCCACATTTTACGAGACTCCAAAGAGATTTAATCTCCGAACTCTCTGGAACTCTCTCAGGACAGGTGTCTGACGAGGTTAGTGACAAAATAGTCTCGCAGCTCGTGACCCTGGAATCCATCTCTAACTCGTCCATGAGGTTAATATCACATGCAATGGAAGGGGCGGCCAGAGCTGTGGGTTCAGGCATAGTAATGAGACGGCATGCCTGGATGCGCTTTTGTGATTTCACAGATCCTTTTAAGTCTTCCTTCCTGAACGCTCCAGTTGAAGCCTCTTCCCTGTTCGGCCCTAAAGCGAAGGACACTCTAGCCAGGTGTGAAAAGGACGGCAAGACCCTGTCTGCCGTAGATGTACGCTTCTCCACTCCACAGCACTCCTTCTCCAGGAACCAGAGGAGTGGGAAGTTGTGGCACAAAAAAATGTCAGGGTCCTTTTTGTGACACATGTGGCAAGTATACCCCCAGGGGCAGAGAGGGTAACTCTTCCGGAAGACGCCCACATCAAGGCAGAGGGGGCCCACGTAAACAGGGACCCAGAGATTCTTTCTCTGGACTGTCCTACCAGCGCTCCTGAAGAGTGGCCTGATTGCTTTCCCCTGGAGGCAGTCGGGGAACGTTTCTGTCTGCACCACACTGCCTGGCAATCTATGGGTCTACTTTATGTGCTCGAAAGCTGAAAATCCCGAATCCAAATAGCGCGACACGTAAAGAGCGAACCGCGAATACGTCGAACGAATGAAACTGTGAAAGTGGAAATATTGACTTTGCATAGTTGGCCCGTCTGCGGTATAGCTCCATAAGGTAAGTGTGCGATAGTTACGGACCTTAGGGTTAGGGAGGGGTTAAGGTAAGTTGCATAGGTAGGTAGTGTATGTAAGGTTTTGTGTAGGTAATGTATGTAAGATTTAGTGTAGGGTTTTGTTAAGTGTATGTGTGAGGAATATTTAGTTTGTTTGGGTATAGCTCCGTAGGGGGGAAGTGTGCGGTAGTTACCGACCTTAGGGTTAGGGATGGGTTAAGGATAGTGCATAGATAGTTGTGTATGTGGGGTTTAATGTAGGGTTAGCAGTAGGGTTTTGGTGCTTTAATTTAGGGTTAGAAGTAGAGTTTTGGTTAGTGTTTTTTTTTTATTGTGTTTGGGTAGGTAGTGTGTTGCGGGTAGTGGGTTGGCCGACAATGATTGTTCGAGGTTTTAAATTTCGCACTTTAGTATGTTCGACATATTCGTGGTTCGCTGTTTATGTGTCGTGCTATTTGGATTCGGGTTTTTCGTGTTTCGAGCATATAAAATAGACCCCAGTCTATAACGTCCAACCCTTGGGTGCAGAAGATTATCACCAGAGGCTACACTATTCGCATCAATGTTTACCCAAAACCTCTTACACGACTTTCCACCCAGTCAAAGGGAAGAAGCAGCTATACAAATAAAAAAGCTGTGTCAAAAAAAAGTCATCCAAACAGTCCCACCAGACCAATGCAGATCCAGATTCTACTCAGGGTTCCTTTTGATGCCAAAAAAGACAGGGGACTGGAGACCAGTTTTGGATCTCAGCAATTTAAACAAATCTGTCAACCAGATGAAATTCCGGATGGTCACAGTTCAGTCCATTCTCCCATTCCTGGGAAATGGCGATTGGATGTGCTCCATCAATCTCCAGGATGCGTATTGCCACATCAGGATGGACAAACTATCCCGGAGACTACTTCACTTTCGGCTAGGAGCCAATCACTACCAATTTCTCGCTCTGCCATTCGGACTCTCTACAGCCCCCAGAGAGTTCACCAAGTGCATGTCAGTAGCCACAGCTCACTTGAGGCTGCAATGATTCTGGGTGTTTCCATATTTGGATGATTGGCTCCTTACTGCCACCACCAGGCATCAATTGGTAAGAGCCTTGAGATACACTCTTTCCCTAGCGAGACTATTGGGAATAGCAGTAAATTGGGAGAAATCCAATCTTACTCTGACCCAGTCCATAGAGTTCATAGGAGCAGTTTTAGACACCCGCTCCTGTTTAGTATCTCTACCACATCACAGATTACAAAGACTGAGACTTCAGCTCTGGGTGATACTCTGCCAAAACAAAGCCTCAGCACAGGAAGCCTTCATCTCCTAGGATCCATGGCAGCTGCTATACCAATAATGCCTCTTGCAAAACTTCATATGAGGATACTTCAGTGGCTTCTATTATCTCAATGGTTCCCAAATTGTCACCCCCCCCTCGGTTTTCAGGTATTAGTAACCAATCGTTGCAAACAGGACCTGTTTTGGTGGATGAGGCCAGAGACTGAACTTTGGAGTCCCTTCCACCCCTCTCAACCCAAGGCCACTGTGACCACGGATGCTTCCCTGATTTGGGGGGGGGGGGGCATTTTCAGGGTATGACAGCCCAAGGTACATGGTCCACAACAGAAGCCAACTTGCATATCAGTGTTCTAGAACTGAGGGCAGTGCTTTTAGCGTTGCAAGCGTTCCAATCTGTTCTTCCTTCTGGGACGATCGTAATTCAAGTCAGACAACATGTCGGTAGTCTGGTATATCAACAAACAAGGTGGAACCGAGTCTTACCCCTTATGTCAAGAGGCCATGAGAATTTGACAGTGGGCGATAGCTTCCATCCGTTTTCTGATAGCAATGCATATCCTGGGGGATTCCAACATGATTGCGGACAAGCTGAGCAGATGTATTCTCCTGCCTCACGAGTGGTTCCTCAACCCCAGTACAGCGGCAAAAAGTTTCAGCCGCTGGGGCCAGCCTTGCTGCGACCTATATACCTCTCTGTCAAGTCACAAATGCAGCAGTTACTTCACCCTAAATCCCCCGCAGGGGGAGTCCCCGAGGGACGCTCTGATCCATGATTGGCCCATGGGACTTCTGTACGCCTATCCCCCCATTCCTCTGATTTCCCAATTTTTTAAGAAAGCATTTCAGTTGAAAAGGAAAGTGATGCTCATAACCCCTTATTGGCCTCGCCAGGTATGGTTCCCCTTCCTCCAGCCTCACCTGTTATGCCGACAGTGGATTCTGGATCCATCTCCAGACCTGATCTCTCACCCTCAGGGGTTGAGTCATCCGAACCTCACCAGTTCAAGCTGACATATTGGTTTCTCCACTTCCATTAATCGCCAGGCAGGATAACTTTTCATCTCCAGTACATGATATTGTTCTGGCCTCACACAGACCATCCACCAGAAAACTCTGTCTAGACAAATGGAAGAGATTCTCTATTTGGTCTAAGAAAAGAAATCTAGATCCTTTTTTGGTTCCAGTAAATATAGTCCTTCACTATTTATCATAATTTTTTGAAAATGGAGCTGCAGCCTCTACCATACGAGTTAATCTAGCTGCTATTTCAAACTTTCATAATGGTTTTGGAAACTGTCCCTGATTACTCACCATTTATTCAAAACCTTTCTGAAGGGAGTCTCTCACATCAGACCTCCTATGAAACAACCCCTTGAACCGTGGAACCTCAGTTTAGTTCTTCTGTTTAGATGCAACCCCCCTTCGAGCCTGCAGTGAAATGTGACATCAAATTCTTATCATGGAAGTTGCTTTTTCTAGTCGCCATCACATCAGCTAGATGTATTTCAGAGCTCCATGCTCTATGCATTAATCGACCATATCTCATCTTTCATAAGGGCACAGAGTATTACTCCGGACAAACCCTACCTTTCTCCCCAAAGTCATTTCAGATTTGTCCATCAATCAAACTATTGACCTCCCAGTATTTTTCCTGAATTTTACTAACAAAGGGGAATACAGTCTGCATTCTTTGGATGTACATAGATAATTGAGGTTTTACCTGGACAGGACTAAGACAATGCATAAATCAGACCAACTATTAATTTCCTTTTCTGGCCCTAGAATGGTAAATTCTGTTTCTAAAGTGACCATATGTATAAGACTTAGAGATCGCATATTTTACATTTATCATCATGAGAAAAAGCCTATACCACAGAAAATAAAAGCCCACTCTACCAGGTCGATGACAACTTCTGTAACTTTTCATTCTAGAGCCCCCATGGATGACATTTGCGCAGCAGCAACTTGGGCTTCTCCTTATGCATTTATTACTCATTACAAACTGGATCTGGTCTTCAGGGGTAGAGCGTTCTTCGGCTCTATGGTGCTCAGGAATATTCTTCCATGAGGGCCACCCAAGGAACAAAGGTAGCTGGGGACTCTATCCCATCAGTGATGAATGGGATGAAGATTAACAACATCAGATAAAGAAGTTATGTCTTACCATAACGTTCCGTCTGTGGTGTTGATCTTCATCCATTCATCACGTCCCACCCTCCAACCCCCTCCAAAGGCTCCTTGGGGATACTTTGGGCCCAAGTGCTATCTTAGGGCTCTTGCACAGAAAGTGCCTCTGCTTTACTGATAAAGGGCAAACTCGATCTGAGGTAACAGGAAGAAGGGTATCATGGGTAAAAGCTTAGCTTGAGGGTTTTTGGCTGGCGCGAGCTTGATATATGGCCGGCACAGTTTGAGGATGGAACCGATTCCCATCAGTGATGAATGGATGAAGATCAGCAACACAGATGGAATGTTATGGTAAGACATAACTTCTTTTTTCATCTCTTTTTGTGGTCAAACACAGATGGAATGTTATGGTAAGACATAACTTCTTTTTTCATCTCTTTTTGTGGTCAAACAGTTTATGAAAGGAGAACTGCAAGTGAGACCCCCTCCACTATAGCAGATTCAGCCTCCCTGGGATTTCATACTTTGTTTTTGAAAAATTTACCTTTCCTCATTTAGAACCTGCCTCTCAGGCTGATTTACAGTTTGTTACTTAGAAGACTGTTTTACTTGTTGCTGTGACATTTGCAGGGCTGATTTGAGCTGCAAGATCTCATGGTGGGCCAATCCTGTCTAATTTTTCACAAGGACTCGGTCTTGTTATGCACTAGTTCATCAGGTATGCCTCAAATTATTTCTAAATTTGCCTTGAATCAAGCCGTCAGTCTCCCAGTGTTTTCTCTTGATCCAAAAAAACAAGGGAGAACAGATTCCACATACTTTGGATGTGCACAGGCAGGCATCCTAGTACTACAGAGACAGAATAAAGCTTTTTAGGAATCCTGAACAGCTGTTTGTCTCCTGTACAGGGACCAAGAAAGGTCAACCTGTCTCTAAGAAAACTAATGCACAATAGTTGTCCTATGCTTTTATTTTCTGCTACTGCCATCATGGTAAATCTCTTTCAGGAGGCTTACTCAACTAGGGCCTTGTCCTTTTTGATGGTATATTGGAAAGGGAAGAACTCTAGAGGCAGCAACCTGTTCCACTGTTCATACTTCACAAAGCACTACAAACTGGATTCCTTTTCAAGGTCCAGAGCAGGTTTTGATAGGTCCATTCATCAGGGGCTCCTGGATTCTTATCCTTCCCCTTCTCCGGTTGGATAAGCTTTATGAAAATCAGACGAAGGGAAGCCTGACTCGGCTCCCAAAGACAATGATTCTAGGAAAAGATCTCTTGATCCATCAGCATCTCCGGCTCCATCCTCAAAGTCACCACCAGAAATGTCAAGCAAATTGGATCCGACAACTACAGATCCTACTGCTTCAAAGTAAAATTGCCTGGGATCTGCTCACCTCTTCATTTGCCAGATTCAAAACTGTCTCAGTTCCCTACCCCCCCTTGAATCATATAGCTCTGCCACCTTTGGATCTTTGCTCTGTGCCTCATTCTTCTATTCCACTGGGACAGCCAGCCCTTTCAACTCTCCAGTCAGTCCGTCAGGACTCCCCTGTCACTTCTGATACCTCACCAGACCATCCCACTGATGAGGTCCCTCAGATGAAAATGTGTTAAAGGAGACATTTGGATTCCCCTCAGGAGTCTATAACTGAGGACATCAGTTTTGATGAACAGGAAGGGTTCCCCAGCTCTCCACCTGAAAGACGTCTCCTTTAGAGAAATTCTTGAACTCCTAAAACAAAAAGGTGGTTGGTCTTCTGTCACCATGTCCCAAGAAGAGGTGGTGTTCCTTGAGGCTTTCAGATCTGGCCCGGCTCTGTCTTGGCTGTCCTCCCTGGCTGATGAACTTATAGACCTAGTCTCACACCAGGCATGGAAAGAATCGGATATTGTGAAACCCATCCTTAAGCATCCAGGCAAAGTTTTAGCCCCTCCAAAGGACAGATCACATTGGAGTAAGGGGGTCCCTGTTGATGCCTTGGCTGTGGCAGCAGCCACTAAGAAAGAGCTTGTGGAGCAGAGCTCTTCTGTCCATCTCCCTAACAGGGAATCTAGGGCCTTGGACAGATTCAGTAAGTGCATTTATGCTTCAGCAACTGTTGCTGTACGCTCATTGAATTACTTGTCACATTTCATGAGATCGCAAGAGATTTGACTAAAGAGCTCTTCAAATCTCTTTCAGGTCCATGTCTGCAGAATGCCAAAACACGAGTCTCTTCACAACTTGCCACCCTTCAGTTTATAACTAATGTGTCCATGAAGTAGATATCCCACAGTGCAGATAGTACCTCACAGGTGGTTGGTTCAGGCATAGCCATTAGGAGACATGCCTCAATGTGCCTATGCAATTTGCGGAGCCCTTATAGTTTTCATTCATTAGTGCTCCATTTTATGGTTATTCCTTATTTGGCCTGAAAGTAAAAGAAATGCTCTCCAGAAGGGACTAAGAAGGAAAAACCTTGTCTGCCATAGGGATCTGTTTTTCTACTCCTCAAAGTCCCTTTTCCCGGAATCAGTGAGAAGGTAGAAAGATGTGGTTCTGCAAATCCTAGGGTCCTTTGCAAGACTCATGAGGAGATAGTTCTCCCAGAGGCAGAAGTGGGAACTCTAATGCAAGACACACACCCCCACAGCAGAGGTGGCCCGCAGAACTAGGGTTTTTGGAATTCCTTCTCAGATAACCCAATCGGCAATCCTGAAAGGTGGCCGGACTGTTGTCCTTTGGAGGTAGTCTGGGGGCATTTGTCTGTGCACCAAAAAGCCTATGCATCCATCACAAAAGAATCCTGGGTGTAAAGAATTATATCCAGACGTTATATCATACCATTTTCCCAAAATCCCCTTGCAAGAATGAAAAGCATCCCCAATGTTCCACCAGTCAGAGGGAGATGGCAGCCCTAGAAATAGAAAAGCTGCTCAGAAAAAGACTCATCCAGTAGGTTCCCCAGAGCAGACAGGGTCCAGAACCTACTCAAGATTCTTCTTAGTGCCAAAGAAGACAAGAGAACTTCAGAGCCATCCTGGATCTCAGCAAACTAAACCAATACATGAAATATTCAAGGTTCTGGATGGTCATGGTTCAGTCTTTTTTATCCGTACTATGAAAGGACAATTGGATTTGCTTAAGAGATTTTCAGGATACGTACTGTCACATCAAAATGAACAGGCACTCCAGAAGATACCTGTGCTTACGGCTGGGAGCCAGTCATTATCAGTTTGGATCACTGCTCTTTGGCCTCACCACAACCCCCATGGTGTTCACCAAATGCATGGCAGTGGTAGCACCTCACCTGAGACTGCTGGGATTCAGAGTGTTTCCACACCTAGACAACTGGCTGCAACTGCTTCATCCAGGCATTTACTTCTACAGGCAAGGGACTACTTGCTGCAGTTGTCTTCACCTAGGCATCACAATCAAGTACAGCAAATCACAACTCACACCTACTCAGAGTTTGGAGTTCGTAGGGGTTCATCTAGACAAACTAAACCAAGACTTGAAATATTTGAGGTTCTAGATGGTCGCAGTTCACTCCATTTTGCCCGTACTGCGAAAGGATGATTGGATGTGCTCGATAGAGGTCATTCAGAATGCTTATTATCACATCTAAATGAACAGGCACTCCAGAAGATATCAGCACTTCTGGATGGGTGTCAGTCATTATCAGTTCAGAGCACTGCCCTGTGGCCTCACCACAACCCTCAGGGTGGTCACCAAATGTATGGTGGTGGTAGCAGCTCACCTGAGACTGCTGGGAGTCAGAGTGTTTCCATACATAGATGACTGGCTCCTAACTCCCCCATCCAGGCATATACTTCTACAAGCAAGGGGTTACTTGCTCCAGTTGTGTCTGGATTGGAGTAATGATTAAGGTGTTTACCTCTCAAACACAAAGTACAGAATTTGATACTCACCTTTGGGAAATTGGCTAGGTCTAAAATGGCCCAGAAGGGCAGCTAGCCTAGTATCTACCTATGAACTTAGGCTTTACAGTCGACTACAGCAAAATACAACTTACACCGACGCAGAGTTTGGTGTTCATAGGGGCTCGTCTAGAAGAAGTCATTCATATAGCCTCTCTTCCACCTACATAAATTCAAGACATTCAGATCCCAGGTCAACAGTGATCTCTCACTCTTCTCTTTCAGTACGACTAATCTTACAAGCCTTGAGATCCATGGCAGCAGCTATCACCCTAGTTCCTTTAGCCAGGTTTCATGTGCGGATTCTGCAGTGGACTCTGTTGGTACAGTAGCCTGTTCTTCAGCAGCCTTTGTTCACCCCAGTCAGAATCACCCAGTCTTGCAAAAAAATGTCTTCTTTGGTGGCTTCACTCAGATGTTTCTCTGGGCTGTTCATTTGTTCTTCCCCTACCCATGGCCACAGTGATCATGGACTCCTCCCAACTTGGGGGGTGGGGGGAGACTACTTGGGAAGGAGAGTTCAAGGTACATGGTCCCCAGAAGAGGCCAAGATGCACATCACTGTTCTGGAAGTGAAAGCAGACCTCCTATTGTTGCAGGCTTTTCAAAATGTTCTCCCTTCTGGGACAATTGCTGTTCAAACTGACAATATGTTGGTTGTCTTGTACATTAGCAAACGGGGGAAATCAGATCTTATCCACTATGTTGAGAAGTACTGAGTGTGACAGTGGGCAATCTCTTATGCCCTAATTTCTCATAGCAGTGTTCATACTGGGGAAAACCACCGTGATTGCAGACAAACTAAGCAGGTCCATTCTGATGCCTCACTAGTGGTCTCACAATGTCAAAGTGGCAGAGAGAATTTTCTGTCAGTGGGGCCTGCTATGTTGCAACCTTTTTGCTTCTTCACTCAACAACAAGTACATCATCTTTGCCCTCATCCCTCCGACAGGGGAGTCACCAAGAGATGCTGTAGTCCACAATTGGCCCTCTGGTCTCCTGTATATTTACTCAATTACCTCTCATCCCCAAATTTCTACAGAAAGCATACCGGTTGAAGAGCACAGTTATTCTCATTGCATCTTTTTGGCCTCGACAAATTTGGTTTCCCTTCCTCTGGCCTCATCTTCTACATCCCCCTGGATACTGGATCCCAATTCAGACCTCCTGTCTCACCTGATAGGGATGACTCATCCGGACATAACAGGAATCAAACTGACCACATGGTTTCTCTAGTTCCACTGATTGCTAGACAGCCCAGGCTTTCCTCCTCAGTACATCATATTTTGTTCTCTTCTTAAAAGGTTTCTACTAGAAAGATTTACAAAAGTAAATGGAAGAGGTTTGCGTTCTGAGCTCTTAAGAGGGATCTGAACCCCTTTTTCTGCCCTTATACCAAGTGTACTTGACTTTTTAGCTTTAATTTCAATGAAGGGGCTAGATTTTTTTACTATTAAGGTCCAGTTGGCTGTCATTTGAAACTTCCATCTAGGTGAAAATACTTCTTCCTTAGCTTCTTCTTCATTATGCAAAGATTTTCTCAAAGGAACTTCTTTTTTACTTGGACCTCCAGTAAGGGAACCTACTCCTCCTCCTTGGGATTTAACTGTCCTTTTTCAAGTTCTGACTCAAGACCCCTTTGAACCTTCAGCCAGGTCAGACATTAAGATTTTGTCTTGGAAAACCATTTTCCTAGTTACTATTTCATCAGCTAGACGAGTATCCAAACTTCAGACTGTAGCCTCCAAACCCCATTACTTGTTTTTCCACAAAGACAGGGTTTTCATTATGGACCAGCCTGTCTTTTTTGCATAAGGTAACTTCTTTTTTTGGTCTAATGTAGTTTCTGAGTCTAATATCAACCATGTCATTAACCTCCTAGGAAGAATGAAGATAGACAACACGAATGTAACATAATGGTGGGTACATACCTTTTTTTTAACCACGTTTATTTTTATGTCATCCGTCTGTGCCCATATTTGCAGTTTAAGATCATCCTCAAACATTTTCATTCCTAAGTCTTCATTATTTCCTCCGCAAGACAGCACTATGCCATCTGCATAAATTGTTAATTCTGATGTGAAGGAAATTCTTTTCAATTTGTTCTGATAGAAAGATTTATGGTACACATTGTTTTAATTATTTGTGATGAATACATACTGTCTACTTTCATGACACATTTTCAGTCAAACAGCATGAAATTCATCAAATGTGACCCCCCCCCCCGATTGTTTTAAAACATTCAGAATGCATTTGTACAAAATCTGATATTTTCTCAGTGTCAATGACAACTGGCATAGCTGATTCTGCTATGTCATGTGTTTGGTAGATTATGTCTGAGAATGTAATTAAGAAAACCAGTTAAGGTTAGTCTCAGTACTCCTACCTTTTTGGAAGTTATGTTTGAAATTGTGTAATAAGGAGGAGGTGTTTTGACTAGTGCACAGGCATACCTTGACATTTTTAAAAAAAAGAGTCGTTTTTGTGATTGTTCTGAAGTTTATGTTCATTGAGCCTGTTACTACTTCATACTGCAGACATCGTTCATGGAAAACTTGGTTGGAGTAATCTTAACTAGGATTTCAGAAGTGCAGGCATTGAGTTGGAAAGGGTGTAGAGTTTTTCATTAGGATGTCTTAGAAACTAAATCTTCCTCCGTCATCTCATCCCAATAGCGATTTCTTAGGTTCTCCTTGAATCAGTCCATTCAGCTGCCCATTTTCTTTCCTGAACAGTAAAATGCAAAGGTTTAATTACTTTTATATAAATGTAAGTTTGCCTGTGTCACAAGTGATAATTCAGTAAAGGTGTTTAAAAAAAGATTCGCAGTGATAGAACCATATTTTCCATATCTTCATATACAGTTGAGTCAGCAACATATTAAATCATTTGTTACTTGTGGAATACCAGAAACAGTGAGAATTAGGACTGATACTGGTCTCCCTTTAGACTGCCATATTTTCAAAGACTTGTGTGAAAGCCAAAGAATTGTGCACTGAAAAGTGATTGCAGTCCATTTGCTAGTGGAACTTTTTGTGCAGAATGTTAGCAGAGCTATAAATGAGTTGCAGAGTTTAGAGGCATTCACCAGAAACAACAGGTAAATAGTTTCCTGAGAGCATACAAGATAACCACTTACCAATTTAACAGATTATTAATAAATGAATATTCATCCTACTATTACAGCCACATAAGCAAGTTTGCTATGTAGGCATAATTTCAGAAGGGCTGAATTAAAAGGACCAGTAGTTACTGTGACAAATGGAATTCAGAACTAATGATATAGTTGTGCAACTCATTGCTGGTTGTAGTATACTCAAGGCTGAGGATCTGTACATTGAAAGGCATAACAATGTGGCAAGACCGCTGCATTGGGGATTGTGCAAATGAAGTAGCTGGGAAATGTTGGAAAGATGAACCACAAAGCTTTACTGAAAATGAAGTTCTGAATCCATGGGATCATTGAATACCGACAGTTAAAGTAGAAGCAAGAAAACCATATTTAGTATTCAGAAGAACAAAAGTGTCATTAATCACTGAAATAGTTGCACTCAGCAGTTGTATTTTATAGTTTCATAGGTGATTACTAGGATAATGGCACAAGAGAATTTACAAGCCTAGCCAACAATACCCAGGATATGTCAGTATTATATTGTAATAATTCCCCATATATGTTATGGGGTTGTATCATGGTGGTGGATCTTTGGATGTTGGACCCCTGAGTCATTTTACATTTTGCCTTTATCCATAAGCATCATGAACAGTACCATGGGAGTATATTTACAGTTCTCCATCCATTTATTCATAATTCTTTTTGAAGAAAGTGAGGGACCAGCTTTGTTTTGCGAAGATGGGAAGTTTATTCCATAGATGATGTATAGTTTGATATACAAATCTGTCTCTCCAAGTTTTGTTGAGTCACAAATAAAGTTAGGTCCATGGAATGAGTAACCCTCATATAATTTTCTTGTGAATATGAATATGTAACATTTGCATCAGGGTTGGATCAGAGAATGCCTTGTAAACCAGACATAAGTCATCTCTCAATAAGCGATATGAGATAGAGTAAAGATATAAGGCCTTTAGTCAGTCTGCATAAGATGTGTGTCTCACGCTTTGTATTTTTTAGTGACAAACCTCTGGGCCCATTCCAGTTGATGTAAATGGCTGGTTAGGTACATGCAGAAGGGTGCATTATACTCAATTATGGGCCTAATGAGGGCTAAGTACAGTTGCACTATGACTGCCTTTTATCTTGATGCCATGCCTTTACTTATAAGTTGAGCCACACAAAAGGATTTCCTCACTACTGTAGCTACCCAGTGTTCAAAGTTTAAGTTACTATCTGTCTGTGTTTCTAGGTCTCTCACCACTGGGTCTACTTTTAGGAGTGTGCAATCGATATTATAATTTGCAGGTATATTTGCTTTACCAAAGGGGGTACGATTACACATTTTTAGCATTTAGTATCAGACCATGGTTTTAGCATCAGACCATGGTTTTAGCACTGTTCTTATGTCATTTGTAGATGTAGTTCTCTGATTTCAACATAGTTTTGGGATTCAGTGATTGCTCCTAACTTACAGTTGTCAGTGAACTTGGTGAACCAGATGCCCCAACGTTGGCCTTCACTTCAGAGAAGTATGTACCAAACAGGAGGGGTCCCAACACTGAGCTACGTGAGACACTGCTAGCAACAGGTTTTGTATCTGAAGTGGATTCACCTATCTGAGCAACATGTGTCCTGTAAGTGAGCCAGTTGGCTATCCATCTGATGTAATGTAGAGGTGTATGCCTAACTCAGTAAGTTTATCTGTGATCCCCAAGTGGGGGACTGTGTCAAAAGCTTTGGCCAGGTCTAGATAAGTGGTGTGTACCATTTTACCCTCATCCATAGCCCTGGTGACTTTCTTGAAGAAGGCCACCAGATTAAGCAGGCAAGATCTCCATTTGACCATTTGACAAAGCCAGATTGGGTCTGGTCTTGTGTTTGGAGAGTTCCTTTGTCATTATTGACCAGGTCCATGTCAATTCTCTCCATAACCTTGCAAATAAGATTGGTCAAGTATATGGGTCTGTAGTACTCTGGGTCAGTTGATGGGCCACCCTTGTGCAGAGGATCGACTGTCACAGTCTTCCATTCCTCTGGGACAAAGCCTGTTTGGAGGCTGTTGTTAAAGAAGGTTTCTAGTGGCCCTGATAGATTCTGTTTTAAGGTTTTAAGAAGCAGCCTGGAATGTTGTCTGGACCCATGGAAGCTGTGTTTTTGGCTTTAGTGGGCTCAGTAATGACCTGTTCCCTCATAATGACTGGTAGGGGGATGGCTGATGGTATTTCTTTGAGTGTGGTTGGAGGTGATGGGGAGGGGGGTTTGAACTGAACTTGTCAGCCAGCAAGTTTGCTATAATTTCAGGCTAGGTGTAAGTTTTTCTGTCCAAGATTAACTCGGCACATTACTGAGCATTCCCCTGAGTTTACAGACATAATTAAAAAAAGCCTTATGGTTACCTTTCACCTGAAAGACTATCTTTGCCTCAGAGTTAGGTTTGGCAGATTTGACCAGCTGTTTAATTTGTTTGTTTAGATTGGTGAGTGTCTTTTTGCACTGTATTGTCTTTTCTTTCTTGACTATGGAGAGGGTTTTTTTTTTCCTTTTGTTGAATAGCCATTTTATACTAGGGGTCTGTCAGGGTGGTTTATTTTTGCCAGTACTCATAGGTTTGACTCAGACATGTACTACCTCCTCTGTGCAGCTGTGAATGTGGTTGTACAGTGCTTTTGTATACCGGTCAGAGTGCACATGGAGTCTGAGGGGCTTGGAAGTTTAATAAACTATCAATTAGTTTGAAGTAATTGGCCTTAGCAAAATTCCTAACAGGTTTGGAATTTGATGGGGGTTCTAGGTTAATTTTAATACTAAAGGAGATAATGTTGTGGTCATAGCTTACCAAGGAGGAGTTGATGCACAGAAGGGAGCAGCATCCCCCTTATTCATGAGTACTAGGTCTAGGATATTTGTACCTGTAGTTGGGGATCTAACCGAGTACTCCAGGGTGTTTGCATTGACAAAGTCCAAAAACATCTGAGCAAGTGAATTAAAAAATTTCCAACTTGCAGCAGTCGGTGTTCTCCATTGGTATTTTGTATGTTTTACTGGTGAACAAGTGAATTATGGGTCTTATAAGTCTCCCAGTTTATGGAAGGATAGTTGAAGTCACCCATAAGTATGGTGTTAGTCTGAATGTTAAGAGATTCCACTTGGTTTTGGTAAGAGGTATGGTTTTCCAGACTCATGTTAGGGGATCTGCAGTAGGGGGTCACACGTGGTTAATCGAGCATGGAGAAGCTCAAGCGAGTCATGTTGTTGGACCAGTCTAACAGTATACTTATACTTTATGAACACTGAGACACCTCCTGTCTTTGTTTTATCCTGAGTTGAGGGGGATTGAAATGTATGAAAGGCATTGTAGCCTTTGATAGCCAGGATGCTTTCCATGGTTCTGAGCCATGTTTATGCGACTGCACATATGTCTGCATTCTCCAGGTTGAAGAGTGCTTCCAGGAAGTGCATTTTTTTATTTAAATTTCTAATATTGAGCAGCAGTACTTTTAGATAGTCGTGAGTGATTTTTGTTATGTTGGAAGGTTTAACAACTTGACACGGCCTGGGGATAGATGAAGTTCTCTAGCAAACCATTGTGGTTTGTCGATCATGTTTCCCCAGGCTGATGGATCCCCTTGCTGTGACCCTAGAACCTAAGCCAATTGTTGAAGTCAATCATTTTTTGCTGGTACCATGGCATCATCATTGGTGAAGGCAGGATGATATTCAAGGTTCATATCCACCTGAGACAAATATTCAAAGAGCTCCATCATGTCTGTCTTCATGCAGTCCAGTGAAGTATGTCTTAGGTCATTTACACCCACATGGACTATGACCATGTCATACTGGTACCTTTGGCTTACAGACCTAAGTGCATACACGATCTGGTAGTTCCTGACTCGAAACAGAGAGCTAACTGTGATATTCTGCTTGTTTAGCATAGTAATGGGCATCAGTATATCTTACAATCGAATCCCCATTGACTATAATGCTTGCCTTTGTGGTGTGTTTCCTTTTGGGCTTTGGGAATGGGGCTACTGTGACTTTCAGAGTTATGTGTTGTGTGAGGTGCTGTCTTTTCTGAACATGTGTGTGGGGCCACTGAGAGATGCTTTTAGGAGATCTTGGAGGTTTGAGTAAATTACAAGTGAGTACATCCACATATGTGGGTCTGTGTGTTTGTTCCTTAGTGTTGGTAGTGAGTGTTTTGGGTGTAACACTGACAACCTGTTTTACATTTTTCATGTGTGTATGTGAGAGCTTTGCCTCCAAAGACATTGTGTATCTACATCTGTCACACACTGAGTTTGTCTGTTCTAAAATTAAATGCTTGTCAGTGAACCCGAGGCAGTTACTACACTGCCTCAGAATGCCTATATCCACCAGGCCAGAAACAGAGATGACAGAGAAACGCCTACCCATTATACCAGATCCTTAGTAGATGGGAAGGAGTAGGGGAGAGTCACTTAAAGGTCTGTGGGAATGTTTAGAAGTATACTATTAGATAACCTGCAGTGGTGCTGCCCTCTGCTCAGTCTGGCAGCTCTTTGAGCAGCTATGAAGAGTGGGAGACTATGGAGAGCGTTTCCTATAGAAGATTTTAAACTGGAGAGGTTTGCTTATATACAAGGCAAGGCTTTTATACCAGCAGGACAAAAGACTTTTACACAGTTAACCCCTCAGGCCAATCAGATAAACACACAGTAAGCCTTCCACAAGCAGTTCCCAACTTGGATGGGTTGAATCAGCCCTTCGCTCCCACCAGAGTGCAGAATAAAACTCTCTTAATGTAAAATGAAATTGTTTTGAGCTCAAGTGCAGCAACAAATGTTTACAACAAAGACAGAACTCCTGCAGTAATTGAAATCCTTGGAAATAAGTTTACAAACCCTGAGCAATGTTCCCAAATATAGAAAAATGTGCACAAATGTAGGAGAACTGACAGACACAAAATCATGAAGTACCAGGGTTTGCAAGCAGAAACTAGAACAATGTAGGATAAAGACACCCCTAACAGTTAAATAGTAGTAGCAGTAGGCATCTTAGAAAATAATTTTCAAGTGTATTTAACCATGCTGCTAATATATGTAATCCTATAAGAACTGCAGAAGGAGGCATTTCTGGGTATATTATGGGTACTGAGAAGAGCATCCTTGGCAACCATCAAAGACTAAAGGAGTACTAATTTCTTGAACTGTAATTGTACCATGAGTCAGGAATAGGGTCTACTCTTGTCATGGTATTAGAAACCGAAAATGTTTGGAGAAACTTTACAGGTAAGAAAAGTATGATAAAGTGAAAGAAAAAGCTTCCCCTGAGATTCAGAGAACTCCTCTGTACCTGCGGAAATTGCCTAAGGGTTGGTCAGTTAAATCAACAGTGAGAAATTCTGCTTGAAAGATATACTGAAGCTTCACTGAGAGACACATAATTAATGAGTCATTACCATGTGTCTGAAATGAACACTGCACTTTCAGACCCAAATGAGCTAGCATTCTGACTGTCAGTCCATCTAGTTAGCAAGGCACCCACCTGCACATAAACACACACATCCACATTGAATTGTGCATGTTGCAACACACATATTGACTCAGCATATCCTGCATAACCCCTGTAATGAGACCACCAGAGCTGCCACACAGACACACACATACATTCAGTCAGTCTCATTCATGCCCCTACAGACATGTGCACACACACATCCAGAGTCACACCCCCCCAAGCAAACTGG
Organism: Protopterus annectens; assembly: GCF_019279795.1. Classification (NCBI taxonomy): domain Eukaryota; kingdom Metazoa; phylum Chordata; order Ceratodontiformes; family Protopteridae; genus Protopterus; species Protopterus annectens. Next base: position 831,157,925 of record NC_056751.1, read on the forward strand.
TGACTACAGTCTTTTGATGATGATGAAAAACAATCTTTTGATGATGATTGTTTTTCTCAGTGTAAAATTTTACTTGACTGATTAAATCAGTCAGATAGGTAAATGGGGAGCAGTGAACATTTTCAGAGGCAAGCACATGGCTAATTAGCATTAGCCACTCCCCTGGACTGCCCTATTAATATGAAGCTTCTCCAGTGAGATGGCTTTCTGAGCCGAGGCCCCATCAAGGAAGTGGGAGACTGGACACCAAATTAAACAGGCTTACCATGATGCAGAAATAGGTTCATAGGTTCATAGGTTGGTACTAGGCTATCAGCCCCAGGGCCTATGCCAGCCTAGCTATAACAATTCCCTGGATATTTCTTCTCACAATATTTATTTCTCTGGACCCCTGTCTGGCAGGGCGACTGACATGATCCCCAGGGTGACTTTCCTATCTCCCATCCAATCATCAAGGTTCCTTTTGAAGAGGGCCAATGAGGCGCCCTGCTTGACATGTATGGGCAGTCTGTTCCAAAGTATGGGGAGTCTCTGGGTCAGGAACCTATTCCTCCAGCATGTTTTGTTCATTGTGATGACAAGGTTAGATCCCTGGAGTGTGTGGCTCTGAGGGATTGGGATTTCTTTAAGTGGAGCATGTCCAACAGCTCAGGGTTTGACATGGCCTTGTATGTTAAGCAGAGATCGCCTCTGAGTAGACGATATTCCACAGAGTATAGCTGGTGTTTTTTTAAACGGTCAGCATATGGCATCTGCTTTAGACCTGTGATTCATTTAGTGAGGTATTTCTGTGGCCATTCCAGCTGTTGCAGATGTCTTGTGAGGTACATACCAAACGGGGCATTATACTCTATAATGGGTCTAATGAGGGATGAGTACAGTGGGACAATGACCTCCTTTTTTCTGGATGAAAAGCGCTTAGTGATGAGGTATGCCACATAGAAGGATTTCCTAACTGTTGTGGCAATGTGGTTATCAAAAGTGAGTCCACTGTCCACCTGTGTCCCTAAGTCTCTCATCACACTTTCGATGTTTAGTGTCCTGCCACCTATGTGGTAATTCATGGGTACATGTTTTTTTCCAAAGGGGATAACTATACATTTCTTGGCATTAAGCTTGAGCCCATGGCTCTGGAACTAGACATCTGTTTCTGTAAGGCCCTTTTGTAGAATATCCACATCATTTGGGGATTCAATAATGGCTCCCACTTTGTTAGCCAGAGTCCCTTAGTGTTGGCCTGTACTTCAGAGAAGTAGATGCCAAACAAGAGTGGTCCCAGGACTGAACCCTGAGGTACTCCACTTGTCACTTGTCTGGTGCTGGATTTGGAGTCGGCTACTTTTACAGTCTGGGTTCTGTCAGTAAACCAGTTGGCAACCCATCGAGTGACATAGGGATTTATGCCCAGCTTAGTAAGTTTATCTATGATTCCAGAGTGGGGGATGGTGTCGAAGGCCTTGGCGAGGTCCAGATAGGCTGTGTGGACCACCTTACCTTCGTCCACAGCTCTGGAGACTGATTCGAAGTCAGTCAGATTCAGGAGACAAGATTGGCCCTTCACAAACCCAAACTGGGTGGGGTCCAGTGTTTGAAGATTGCCAATGTCTTTGTTTATAAGTTCCATGATAATGCGTTCCATGCCCTTGCAGATCAGGCTTGTCAGACTGATGGGACGGTAGTTCCCGGGATCCAAGGCGGATCCTCCCTTATGGAGTGGGATAACTGTAGCTGTGCACCACACAGTGGGCACGAAGCCTGAGGTGAGGCTATGATTAAACATGACACTTAGGTGAGGTGCCAGTTCATTTTGTAGTTCATGCAGTACACAGCCTAGGATGTCATCTGGTCCCATGGATGTTGTATTCCTAGCTTTGGAGAGTGTGGTTTCTACCTGTGTGGCCGTGATTATCGGAATTTGGCAATCTTTTGGTATTGAGATGGGCCCTTTAGGGGGTGAGGGGGGGTGAAGTTGGCACTAAATTGATCTGCCAGGATACTGGCAATATCCTCAGGATCAGTATATTTAATGCCATTCTGTTGTAGCTCAGAGCAGATCTGAGCATTGCCATTTAGATTCTTGACATAACTATAGAATGCCTTGTGGTTGTCTTTGGAATCTTTGGCAATTTTATTTTCGTAACTAGCTTTTGAGGATTTTATGAGGGATCTCAGCTTCTTACTGAGGCTGGTGAGGGAGTTTTTTGCATCCTGGGATTTTCCTCTTTTCTGCAACAGTTTCTTCCTTTTGTTGTATAGTTTGTTTATAGCAGGGGACCACCAGATTGGCTTCCTTTTTTGGAGAAGAGCATCTTGGTTCTATTTGGGATGGCACGATTCATGCACAAGTGGATGTGCTCGTACAGTGCCTTAGTGTAGGATTCTGCAGTCAAACTTCCAGATCCCGTCTGCGTGGGTGTTGTGAAGTTTGTCACTTCTGACTTCAGTAGCATGAAGTTGGCTTTGGCAACGTTTTTTAAGGAGGTTTCCTTACTGGGGGGTGGGGGTAGGATGTGGATGTCAAAGGTGATTTGCTTATGGTCAGACCTGACCAATGAGGGGGTGACCACTGGTGTGGAGCATCTATCACCCATGTTGGTAATGACCAGGTCTAGGATATTAGAGCCCCTGGTGGGACAATGGATTAGTTGATCCAGGATGTTGGAATTTATGAATTACAAGAACCGTTGGGAAAAGGAGTTGGTACCCAAGTAGTTTTCCCAGTTAATGGCAGGGAAGTTGAAATCACCCAGTGTTAGGGTGTTTGGTTGTATCTTAATATTTTCCAGTATGTTTAGAAAGGTGTAGTGAGTATCTTGGGGCATGGTGGGGGATCTGTAGCAAGCTACAATTTGAATTGCAGTCTTACCTAGTGTTAGTTGCACCTGGAGAATTTCAGATGCATTGTGTTGGACAACTAGCCTGGAGGTGTGAATATCCTTGGTGAATATGGACACTCCTCCACCTTTAGTGTTTTGGTCTTGGTTTTGAGGCCGAAAAGTGTAGTAAGAATTGTAGCCTGGTATTGCAGGGGTGCTCTTTGGGGCCTTGAACCAGGTCTCAGTTACTGCACAGATATCAATATTCTCCATTTTTAGTAGTGCCTCGAGAGAGTGCATTTTGAGGTTTAGACTTCTAGCATTTAGTAGCATTACTTTCAGATTTTGCATGTTTGTATCTGTTACGGTGGTGGTTTTATCCTTTGAAGCTTACCTAAAAAAGGCACTATAGGGGTGGCAAGAGCTTTAGCCAATAACCTGAATCCCAGGGTTGACAGGTGCAGACCTTCTCTGGCAAAGCATCGTGGTTTGTCGATCATGTCTTCCCAGGCAGACAAATACTGGATCTCCTTTGAATGACACCAGAAGCTTAGCCAGTTGTTGAAGTCAATCATTTTGTCCTTATACTGTGGTATCATTCTGGGCGAAGGCAGGATGCTACTCAGGGCTAGGGTCATACCTGCCTGGGTCACATGATCCAAGAGCTCTTCCATGTCTCTTTTCATGTAGTCCATGGAGGTACTTCTCAAGTCATTCACTGCAGCATGGACAATGACAGAGTCGTATTTGTACTTGTTGTGGAGTGACTTGAGTGCATGCGTTATGTGGCGGATCCTGGCACCCAACAGGCAGCTGACTGTAATTTTCTCCTTGTTCAGCCTGGTGAGTGGGACATCAGTGTGCCTGACTATAGAGTCACCTATGACTAAAGTGTTGGGTGCATTGTCTTGCCTTAGGGGCTGTTGTTGGGTGGCACACTGGTGTTGAGCTATGTGCCACTTTGGTTGTGACTGGTGTTTGTTTGCGTTTCGGCTTCGGAGGTCCTTGTTGCTTGGGCAGGTTAATGTTAAGGGCCTCCGCATATGTGGCTTTAGTGTTGCTATGTGTGGGTGTTGATGGTGTGGGTTTTGAAGGGCTATGAATTGCTTGAGGTGTAATGCAGGTGTTAACCTTCTCCTCTTGACTCCAGTTTGGCTATGTAAGTGTATCTCTGGCAGGTTGTAGTGTTGGGTGATAGGAGGAGAGAATTGTCTTTGTATATGAGGCAGTTGCCGCACTGCCCCAGTATGCCTAGATTCACCAGGTGGACAGGAGAAATCACCGGAATCTGACCCTTGGACATGCCTGTTTAGGTGCTTTTTTGTAAAGTTTAAGAGCTGTTTTCCCTTACCTTTGCAAGGTACTTTGCAGTTATAGGCTGTTTAGTGCCTATGATTAATTTCTCCTTATTGACCAGGAGAGTTGAGTGCTTGAATCAGTTTCAGGCTTCCTAGTGATTTCTTGTAAAGTTTAAGGGCTGTTTTCCCTTATCTTTGCAAGGTTCATAGGTTCATAGGTTCATACTAGGCTATCTGCCCTAGGGCATTTATAAGCCTAGCCAGAGTGTGTGTGGCTTTCACCACCCCTTAGGATGAGAATACTATACCCATTAGTTTGCTGTGCCTCTGTCCAGCAATGACACAGAGATGATTCCCGGGGTAAACCTACGATCTCCCATCCACTCGTCAAGATTTCTCTTGAACAGAGTCAGTGAGGGGCTCTGCCTCACATGGACTGGGATTCTGTTCCATAGTGTAGAGAGTCTCTGGGTGATGAATCTGTCCCTCCAGCACTTCCTATTTATATCCGTGTTGAGGTTTAAGTCTCTTGCTCTCATGGCTGTGGTGGATTTGGATTTTTTGAGGTGGAGCATGTCCATTAATTCCAGGTTGGACATGGCCTTGTATGTCAGGCACAGATCACCTCTGAGCAGACGGTATGCGACTGAATAGAGCTGGAGTTTCTTCAGTCGGGCAGCGTATGACATATGTTTGAGCCCCTTTATCCTTTTGGTGAGGAACTTTTGGGGTCTTTCCAACTGCTGCAGGTGTCGGGTAAGGTACATTCCGAATGGGGCGTTGTACTCAATCATTGGTCTGATAAGTGAAGAGTACAGGGGTACAATGACCTCTCCTGATCTGGATGTGAATCCCTTCATGATCAGGTGGGCTATGTAGAAGGTCTTCCTAACCACTTTGGCAATGTGAGTGTCAAAAGAGAGGTTACTGTCAACTTGGGTCCCCAGGTCCCTGATAACTTCTTCCGTGTTTAATGGATTACCACCTATGTGGTAAATAGGGTTACCTTGTTTTTCCCAAAGGGTATGACTATACATTTTGGCATTTAGCTTAAGGCCATGGCTCTGGCACCAGTTATCCATTTCTATGAGACCTCTGGAGGATGTCTGTGTCTGATGGAGTGTCAATTATGGTGCCCAGTTTGCAGTCATCTGCAAATTTTGTCAGCCACAATCCCCCTATGTTTGCCTGCACTTCAGAAAAATAAATGCAGAACAAGAGGGGGCCCAGGACTGAGCACTGTGGGACACCGTGACCGCTTAGAGTCTGACATGGCACCAGCAACTCTAACCCTGTGGGTTCTGTCCTTGAGCCAGTTTGCAACCCATCTTGTGACATATGGGTTTACATACTTTGCAATTATAGGCTGTTTAGTGCCTATGATTAATTTCTCCTTACTGACAAGGAGAGCTGAGTGCTTGAATCAGTTTCAGGCTTCCTAGTGCTTTCCAGCAGGTTCTAGGGCAAGTGCTAGTTACAGGGGTTCAGATTTTAGTGCTACTACTGAGAAACCAGCTAGTTCTAAGGGAGAATTTGAAGAGCACACTTTCTGGCACCTGGAATAGTTTAACTGTAGCCTCGCAGTGCTGCACGATGTGAAAAATCTGCAAACACACGCATTTTTAAGCCAGAAAGTTGAAAGGGATAGACATCAGCCCAAAAAGGCTAATAAAATTACAATTTCAGAGATGGAAACCACTCCTCTAGCATTAGATAGGCAGTACAATGCTCACCAGTCCCACTGGTAAGCAGCAGGACTTCCCTCTACCACAGCAAGGTCTGGATAGCTCTGAGCACAGAAAATAAAGTCCTGAGACAAGCAAAGTCTGGGATATGGACTGGCTAGAAAAGTTGGGAAACGAGCAAACAAGATAGTATTTTTTTGTTGAAACAGGCTAAACAATGTAATAATACAGTAAATAAACACAGAAAAGGCTAACACACTTGAGTGTGTTGTCCTAAACAGTAAATGCAATTAAAACTTTACAAAATTAGCAATTTAAAACTTTTTAAATGAAGCAAGTCAAGTGCACAACTGAAAAACGATTTAAGAGGCAGTAACACAGCAGAATAAGTAGCTAGTCTACATATACAGAGAAGTCTATATATATATATATATATATACAGAAAAGCAGCTAAAACACACAAACACTTCAGATGCAGTGCAACCTAGAGCACTTGAGTTGTAGCAGTATTAAGGCAATTACAGTTATAATAAATGCTCTAAAATATACTCTGTATTTCCAAAATGTTTGAGAAGCACAGTCAGAACATGAGGGGATTCAGGCAAAATTTTTTTTTTTTTTTTTTTTTGAAAGGGAAAAAGGAGAAACAGAAGGCCTTATCAAATGTTCTCTATGTATTACGTAGAATGAGCTAATGACACCAGACTTTGAGGAGTGTCCCAGATCAGATTTACAGTAGGGGCAGGCAACTACAAAGCCACCAATACTAAAGCTATTAGCCTACAGACAGTAAGCACGACAGAAAGCCACAAAATTAAAGTTTTTAAACAGATTAAGGAGCAATGAGACTCTACAGAATGCTTTTTTAACTGCAAACAAATCAGTTACCTGTGCAGATTAGTTATTAGCAATAAAAATACACTCAAAAACTATGCAGCCGGCAATAAAAAGTGATATATATAAATTGCAAGATTAAGCTTTCCCATTGAGGTATACCTTTCTGAATTCCCCCCTCTGATTTATTATTATTTTTTTTTTGCTTTAAAAAATGCATTGTTGTTTAGGAATGTTGAAATGCACAGCCCCATGTAATAATAAACAGTTTGTTAGTGTTGTATTTATTGCACTGTGCTGCGGTAGCATTGTTGCCTCCCAGTAAGACGCTGTCCGGTTCGATTCTCAGCTAGAGCGTCTTCTGCGTGGAGACATGCGTGAATGGGCGTACCTTCGTTGAAGATTGTGCGTCAGGGCTGGTAACTCGGCACGTAAAAATCAACTACCAATCATTAGAGGACCGGAGTTCCGCTGTGGCAACCCCTAACCGGGAAAAGCTGAAAGACACAACAACAACTTAGGACATGATTATCCACAGACAGGACACGTGAGGGGCTAAGACTAGCAGAAAATATGCTTGTGTTTTGTTTTGTTTTTAGTTGGCTTATAATGAGACAAGAAATTTCAGAATGGAATTGAATGTTCATTATGCAGAAAGATTTGCCCTGTTTTACCCAAGATTCCAGTGCCAGACAACCCTTTTCAGACAAAAAAAATCAGTACGTATTTAGTTGATCCAGTAATAAGTCCTTAGGGGAACATGTAAGTTTTTAGTTGTGTTAGAATTCCAAGATGGATATTAACAGAAGGGCTAATCAGAGCTAATTTGATTCCTTGGTTTTGTCAAATACTAGGCATTGAAAGATGCATAGAGTTTGTTGCATCATCCACAAACTGATGGCTTGGTGGAATAGTTTGTACTGTTAAGAGCATGTTTAAGAAAAGAAAATCTTTCCAAGCATAAAAGAAAGCGGAATTGGTTGTTGCCTTTTTACTGTTTGTAAATCTTGTGACATCTCATTCCAGTACAGTCCATTTATTGCATTGTCAGTTGTATAGGGAGTTATTGAATGTTATGAAGGAGGCTTCGAATAACCATCATAGTTAGCTGTGCGTGTCATAGTGACTGTCAGTAATTTATTTGTATATTTGTTTGTTAATTTAGGTAGGACACTTATCCACATGAGCCTTTTTCAGGTTCACCCTGGGATTACAGGCCTTAAAAAAATCAAACTTAGTTAATAATACAATATAGTAATTCTTTACAGAGAAAATTTAGAAAAGCAACTATGCTGTATATATGTTTCATTGTTACTGAGGAAGATACCTCGTATTGAAACCAGTTTAACTGCTTCCATTTGAATGTTTTAATTGTTGCAGTAAAGGCTGGGCACAGTTTGGTATCAATATATGGTAACACTGCCGACCTTTCTTGTGGAATTGCTTGCTATAAAGCAGACTTAACAATGTAGTCAAAATAATAGTCTCAGATACAGTGTAGCTCCCTACAAAATAATATGCAGTACTAGATGGTTCTATCATAGATCATAAATTAGCTTGGGAATAGAGCTGTGAAGAGAGGGCTAGTGAAGGGTGTAGAGAAGAATGAGGGATTCAGGTACAAAGGAGGAGAGGGCAAGAGGTGCTAGAGGTTATAATTAGGGTCTGGAGTGGTAGAGTGTAAAAGGATGGCTGGAAGGTTAACTGGGGGATGGTGAATGCTGAAGTTTGGAAAAGAGTGTGTGAAGAAGACTGATGGAGTAATTTAAAAATGAGGATTGAGGAAGAGTTCTTAGTTGGTTGTTAGATACTTAAGAGTGGAGAAGAGCCACAACTTTAGGTATTAGGTTAAGATAGAACAGATAACTAAGCATCTGATATTGGGAGTCCTCCACAGTCAGCTGACTGTTGGAATTTCCTCTCTTGCAGTCCCAACCTTGTTTTTTTTTTTTCTTTGTTAGGTTACCACACCTTTGGGTGTGCTTGGCTTCTGCTGTTTTATGACTTGTTGGAATAGGAGAGCATGCATAGACCCTGTTCTCACTAGCGCTTTTCATCAGCTCACACAATTTAGGTCTTGATCTAGGTGCTGTTTGCAAAAAAGCTCACGTGTTCAATGCCTAAGATAAGCCACTGAAGCATCCTTCTAGCTGCCATATTGTGAGCAGCACCCTGCCCTGGCCAGCATTGCCTCTGTTGCCTGGGAGAAGAAAACAGCATAAACCAGTGACTTAAATGCCAACATTTCAGCTAGGTTAACAAAGACATAGGAGTGAGAAGCTGTAGGTTTGCACAAGATCTTTAAGGATAAAAGCAGCTGAAAGAACCCAGAACAAGAGTCAGTGAGCAGTCCCCCTTGTGAGAACCAAGACAATTCCCAGAGCAAGGACAGCAGGTGAATATGAAAAATAAATAATAGTCAAATTTTCTGGAGGTTGGGCTATCCAGGTAGCTCTGTGGACCTCTGTATTCAGCTGTACCTTAGCAAGCAGTAGTTAACCTTATGAGCAACCCACACACCATTAGTCAAGGGACTCTCAGCAGGTACATTCCAGACAACATCAACAGTCTATTAAGTTCCCTGGAAGGTGCTTGACTGCTACACTTGGGAATGAAATTTGTTTTCCTTTGCTTTGAAAGGGTTCTTTATGGTCTGTGTTGAGGTGTGTCCACCAGAATCTTGGCATCAGGGCTCATAGGACTGACTCTTGCCTTTAGAACAAGTTTGAGAAGTGGAGTTTGAAATTCCAGAAGGTTTTATCTCTCTGAAGGATAAGGACAGTAAGACATCCCCTCCCTATAGCTCCCCTTCTCAGAGGTCCCTCATTTGGAGAAATGCTAAGGTTCAAGAAGCCATCTATGGTCTGGCCTGAAATGTCTTGCCATCTCCCTAGAAATGTAAAATGGAAGCAGAAACAGAGTGAGCAGTCCTTAAATTTCAAGCAAAAACAAATATTTTATATGAAGATGCAGAGAATTGCATTGTCTTTTTCTTTTCCGAATAATAGCGTTTATTAAACCATTCCTTCTGACAGATGAGAGCTGTAGTTGTCTTACATTTTAGAATTTCTTCTGTTATTTATATACGGGTTAACAAAATACAGTAGTGGTCTGTATTAGAATAAGAACAAAAGGAGTGTCATCTGATAGGGCCGAGGGGACAAGGGGCTTAACCAGTGAAGGGCAAGGAAATTACCTGGAAATTCTAGGAGCAGGGTGCTAGAGAACCGTCCTATGGAGTGTGAGCACTAGCTAAACCAACTGTGGGGGACATGCAAATGAGGAAGAGAAAAGATGGAGCATAATTGGGTGATAAGAGCAGCCAGTGGAAAACATGGTGTATAGCGGGAATGATTGGCTTTTTAGCTCGTAGTTCCTTTTAAATAATTTTAAATTAATTCTGAAATCATTTTAAAATGGAGGCTGTTTGGAAGAACTAATTGGAAGGAGACAAAAAATGTAATTTGTTTGTACAATGTTGTGTGAGCACTAAAGCCAGAAGATAGTGCAGATGTGTTTATAAGAATAACAGACTGAACTAAAAGTTAAGAAATGCCTAAGCGAACCAAGTACTAGTGACTATAAGGGGCACAATGCTGGAGAATTGCCGTGACCTGGTTATTGTCCCAGGGCTTTTTGGAGGGGAAATGATTAACAACAAATAAATAAATAAAGCTGGAGCTTGGGATATGGAGGCTTTTTAATTATGTGAACAACTGTATGTTGTAGCAAAAGAGGAGCACTGGTGTCGCCGAGGCGAGTGAATGTAGAAACTGAAGACTGAAACTAAATAACTATAAATAAAATATTGTAAAAATAAAAGTGAAAAATAAAAATGAATGCCAATAAAAAATACCAGTAAACCTAATAAAACTAAGAGTGAATCGGAATAAAGAGTGTTTGTGTGGTGAGGCTGACCAGAAAGCACAGGGATTGGAGGACTATGGGGTTAAGGGGCAGAAGGAGTAGTAGACCTGGGATTAGATAAAGAAAACAGAAAGTGGGTTGGATTAGAGACATGTGGGAGATGTAAGGGATTGGCTGAGGGTGCACTATGGAGGCTAAGATAGGTCATGAGCAGTTGTGAAGAAAAATCCCAATAACGCCCACAGAAACAATGTGCTGTGCCATACAACTTGGAAAGTGAAAATGCCAAAACAGAAGATCCTCCTACTAGAGTTAGCATTGTTCCGCCAAGCCCAAGAATATCTAGGGGAAATAATGAGTGAGGGGAAAGGACTAAAAAAAAGGGACTAAAGAAGAGAAGGTCATGGTGACCACTATCAGAGAACGCAATCCAGTCAAAGAAATGTTTGCACAGTACTATACAAACCTTTAGATTCAAACAACTGTCATTATACAGCTAAGTGTATAACCATCTAAGCGGGGCCAGTTGTGCTCATGGCCCTAAACAGTAGTCACATCAAAATCAAATCAAAACAACTTAAAAGTCACTTCAGTAGCCATATCCAGCCAAGTTGTGTCAGGTCAGCATAGTTCCCCAAGACTTAATTGTACTTTTTTCTCTCTTTTTACTTTTTACTCCAATAACCTTATAAATTGCAAAATGCTAAAATGAAGAAATGGTGATGGACCAGACAACCAGGGAAAACTGTAGCATGCGGTTTGCGGCTGCTGGTGTCTTTAATATCTAGTAGAAGTCCATTGTGGTAGGTTGTAAAGAGATTACAGATTTTTCAGCACTTTCACCTGTGCTTCTTCAGATCTGTCAGGAGATTCAGTGTAAAAAAGATAATAGTTAGAAAATCCTGGATAACTGGTGCAAGTATCATTTAGAATGTCGAAAATAAAAAAATAAAAGCAAAAATAGAAATCAAAATAAAGACAAAATACAAAAGCCAAAAGAGACAACAACTAGCAGTGGGAGTTGTTAAACCAAAAAACTTTCAAAAACTATCAAGTGGGTTATGTGGAATGTAGAATTCAAGCTCTTAGAGTATCATTAAGTGTTTAGTATTTAGTAATATGCACGGTGGACTAGTTTCCCAAGGTTTAGGATGCTGTTTATGGAGACTTGTATGTTTAGTCCTGGACATCTGTAGGATTTCAGCCTTATTTGCCAGTCCAGCTCTCTTTTTTCCAGGTAGTAGTTGCATGGTCCTTGTAGTTCTTCCTTGGGTAGATAATCCACAATGTGGAAAATGGAATTGTCATGCCCGGGTTGGCTTTTGTGGTGTTTGGCTAGAGAGTTTTTCTGGTTACTGTACATTATGTCTGTGAGGTGATGTTCTTTGTGTTTCACTGTTGCAGTCATTACATTTGGGTAATCTGCTGGCAGGTTGCCCTCATTCGGCCTGAATTCCAAAGTCCTGGGTCCTCCGTCGGACTCTGTCTCCCCTTCCATGACGTCTTTCTTGCCGCGCGGTGCCAGAAGCAGAAGCATTTTGCAAGTGCCGGTTGGCCAACTACTGAAATATTCGAGTTTGAGTTTCAGAACCAAAGTCTTCACTAAAGCTAAGTACCCCGTTGGGGAAACTTTTTTCTTGCTCCATTCCAATGTCAGAAAAGTTAGTAATTGTATTACTTGTGGGAAGCAAATACCTCATAAGGATTTCCATTTATACTGTATTCCTTGCCTAGGCCCTGATCACAACGTGCCTGATTGTCGGTTTTGTGCTAGATTTAACCAACGCACTGTTAAGCGTTGGTATATTTTTGCCTCAAAGTATTTTGGAAACAGATTTAACTACCCAGAAATGTCGTCGGATAGCAATCTGACTACCGGAGTACATAAAAAAATGCAAAGAAAAGGACAGAGAGAGACAGTCGAGGTCCAAAACCGATGACGAAGCTTCTCCTAAGCCAGTCGCCGGTACTCAGTGAGGCGCTTTCGCAGCCCCTGATACCCGCTACTTTCAAGTCGCAGGCCTCTACCGACACCCATGTGGAGTCCGGCGTGCCGCAAGATACTCAAAGTATTGGACCCACGGATGTATCTCCCTCGGATGGGTCCGGAGCCGCTGAGCAGGCACTGGCTTCTGAGGGGGTTTTCAGGCCTCAACATTTGTATATCAAACCGACGACAGCTGCAAAACAAAAGATAAAAGCAACTTCTAAAACTAAAAAACCGACACATGAGCCACGTGCACAGGCCTCTAGACCTAAAAAACAAATTATCAAAATGGCTGAAGACCTTATTACCTTGATCAGGGGTTCCCATCCCCCTCCAGGTAAGAGGCGTAGGCAAGACACTGATTATAAATCTTCAGATCAGGTTTCTATTTCTTCTGATTCTTCTTCTGATCAGGAATTATCTATACCTCCCTATGAGGATTCAGATGCAGAGGAGTCTATACCATCTGCATCACCTCCTGAGGATTGTTCATTTGGAGAAACCTTGCATACTTTGAGGGAGCATTTTCACTGGGAAAGTCAAGATTTCTCAGAATCAAAAAAGACACTCAGGGATTTCCTTCTCCCTCAGCACAGGTCTTTAGCCATACCCCCTGTTTTAGACAGTGTGGATGATGTCTTTCAGAAGTCAAGCTTGACCCCTGATTCCTTACCTCCGGCTCCCAGCAAGCATGACAGATATTACAGGGTCCCTGACTCACATAAATTTTTATATAGAAACCCTGCTGCTGATCCTGAAACTATTTCACAGAGTCCAAAGGGAGTTAAGGCCTCAACAGCAAAGAATCCTACCCCCTCTGACAGAGATTCAAGGGCACCGGATAGATCGGGAAAAAAGGTTTACACATCTACAACCTTGGCAATTAGGGCCTTAAACTGTCAATTTCATATGCTCAAGTATCAACAACATGTTATGGGATTGCTGAAACAGAAAATTGTTGATTTCTGAATGCGCAAAAAATAAAGAATTGCAGGATTTATTGCATGCAGTTGAACAGGTTGGAAAGCATACTTTGAAATGTGGTTTTGATTCCTTAGAGGCCTCCTGCAGGGCCGCAGTTACTGGATCTGTGATTAGGAGGCACGCCTGGCTAAAGGAACAAAATTTGCCTGATCATGTTAAAGCTAAAGTGCTAGATGCACCTTTACAGAATGATACTCTGTTTGGTATTAAGGCAGAAGAGGTTTTAAAGAAAATGGAAGACAAAGCTAAGTCTGTGCAAACTGTAAAAGACTTCTTACAAGTACAGCCACTAAGATTCAGTAGACACTGGCCTACAAAAAAATTGGTCCTTTCCTGTGTCAGAGCTCAAAGGGGCAAATCCAGATGCACTAAGGGTTCCAGATACCAGGTGAAAGATTCATACAGGTCAAAGCAATGGGGTGCTTCTACCTCCAAATCTGGAGGAGATAAAGCGCAAACCTACAGAAAATAGTCACAATGACTTCCCTCTGCCTGCACCAAGCACTTATCTTTTGGCAGCACCCTTAGGGGGAAAATTAGCACTTTTTGCTCAAAATTGGCAGTTAATAACCCCGGACAAGTGGGTGCTAAACATAGTGTCACAGGGATACAGATTCCATTTCCATACTCTGCCAATGGCAGACGGTTGACCAGATCTGGCAAAAAATCAATGGGCAGAGGCACAGAAACAGGTTACATCCCTCGTGGATATGGGGGCATTCAGCCAGTACCAGAACAGGAAAAAGGACAAGGTTTTTACTCACGACTGTTCTTGGTACCGAGAAAGGACAAGGCCTGGCGGCCAATACTGGATTTATCGATTTTGAACACATACCAGGACATTCCAAAATTCAAAATGCTGACCTTGCAGCAGCTTCTGCCCATGCTGGGCAAGAATGCTTGGCTGGTGACATTAGACCTAAAAGAGGCATATCTGCATGTCCCAATAAGACAATCGTGCAGAAGATACCTCAGATTCAAGACTGGCTAATGCATTACCAATTCTCTGTACTGCCCTTTGGCTTATCTACTGCGCCCAGGGTCTTTACAAAGTGCCTGGCACCAGTAATTGCATTTTGCAGACAAAGAAGTATTCAGTTGTATCCTTACTTGGACGACTGTCTCATTCAAGCAGAGAACAAGGACATTCTTTTTCAACACCTGGCGTTTGTGAAAAGGCTTCTAACATGCCTAGGGTACACAATAAGCAAAAAGAAATCACAACTGATACCCTCTCAAAAGATAACAATCCTGGGTGCAAGCTTGAATACAACTGCCCAGATGGCTTACCTCACGCCAGACAAGCAAAGGCACCTGACTACTTACTTCAAACTGATGGCAACAAAAACCCAGTTATCTGCAAGACAAATTCTGCAGGCTTTGGGCTTCATGGCATCCTGCAGCCTACTGATTCCATATGCAAGACTGCATATGAGGAAACTTCAATGGTATCTAAAATGTTTATGGAGTCAACATTGTCACAGTCTGGAAACAATGATTCCTCTCATTCCCCTACCTACAACAGGAGTGTCTATGGTGGGCAAAGGCATGTCACCAAAACATGGGACGGTCCTTCACTCTACCTCCTGCCAGCCAAACCTTAACAGATGCATCAGATTATGCCTAGGGAACCCACATGGCGTGAAGATGCATTCAGGGCATATGGACCCCAAAGCAAATGCATCTACATATCAACCAGAAAGAGATGCTAGCTGTTCAAAATGCTCTAACAGCCTTCAAGGGCTTACTTCATCCAGGACAACTACTAATAAAGACGGACCACACCATGGTTATGTGGTATATAAACAAGCAGGGGGGCACACACTCATACCCACTTTGCAGATTAGCCATGGTACTGTGGGATACAGCTTTGACTTACCAAATACATCTTCAAGCTCAATTCCTGACAGGAAAGCAAAATACTCTGGCAGACGATTTAAGCAGAAACCTTATGGATGCTCATGAGTGGAAACTAGATCCACAAGTCTTCAGCATGATAACAAAGAAATGGGGGAGCCCAGACATAGATCTGTTTGCCTCTCCTCAAAATTATCATTTGAAAAGATTTTGCACAAGGACTTATCACAGACAAGCATGGAAAGTGGATGCCTTATCCTTCAGTTGTAAAAGCCTATCAGTTTACGCCTTTCCCCCTCTGCCTCTTCTTCCCAAGGTCCTCCTAAAAGTCAGACAAGAGAAACCAAAAATGATATTTATTGCCCCGGACTGGCCCCACAAGTACTGGTACCCAATCCTAAGGAATTTGTCTCAATACCCAGCTTGGACCTTACCTCAAAGACCTCAACTACTGTCCCAGCAAAACAATCAGATCCTGCACAATCAACTCCAGACACTGAACCTGGCAGCATGGCTGATCATGTAGTTATACAAACAACACCCCTCAGTAAAGCTGTGACGGATGTCATTTTGGAAGCCAGAAGATCTAGTACTAGAAAATCTTATGCTGATAAGTGGAAGAGATTCTGTGCTTGGAATCAAGCACAAGGAACTGATACAGCAGAACCAAATATTCCTCAGATATTACAATACTTGACTGAGATGCTTGACAAAGGCCTTTCTCATCAATTAAAATCCATGCCTCTGCCATTTCGGCTGATTACAATACAGAGCCACCAATCTTTTCTCATCCTCTACTAAAGCAGTATCTTAGAGGAGCCAAAAATTTAAGGCCTCCTAGAAGATCACCAGTACCTGCAAGGGACCTCAATTATGTGTTGGAAAAGCTCACCCTGCCTCCATTTGAACCAGCTGCTACCGCTGATATAAAGTTCTTATGGAAAACAGCTCTGCTTCTAGCAATTACTTCAGCAAGAAGAGTTTCAGAGCTATAGGCCCTCATGGCTGTAGAGCCTTTTATATCTTACCCAGACAGGGTGTCTCTGAGGACAAATCCTACATTTATGCCTAAGGTGGTTTCCATTGTGGCTCTTAACCAAACTATTCATCTGCCAACCTTTTATCCAAATCCACAGAACAAGGGGGAGAAAATTCTGCATTCCTTGGACGTACACAGACAGCTAAGATTCTACTTGAGCAGGACTAAAGCTCTAAGAAAAACTGAGCAATTACTAGTGACATATGCTGCAGGATCAGAAGGAAAGGCTATTTCAAAGCAGACTATTTCAAAGTGGATAAGCCACTGCATTTGTTTCTGCTACTTACACCATGGTAAACCTGTGCCCAAGGGCATTAGGTCTCATTCCACTAGAGCTGCAGCTACTTCAGCAGCCTTTCTCAGAGGAGTACCAACCAAAGACATTCTAGAGGCTGCTACTTGGAGTTCTCTTCACACCTTTACAAAGCATTATCATTTGTCTCTCTACCCTAAGTCCAGAGCAGGCTTTGCCACTGCAGTTCTGCAGGGCCTTATAGCCGCACCTAATGCTATTTAGCTCCAGCCACCCAACCATAGCTTTGAGACTCTACCCAAATGTAATGACTGCAACAGTGAAACACGAAGAACATAGTACAGTTGTGTACACTTATCATAAATGTAGATGTTCGATTGTATTCACTGTTACAGTCCAGGTTACCCAACCGCCATCCCCCTTTCATTCTGGAAATTATCTTTCTTTCTCTGTCTTCTACAACGTATGTGGCTTATTTGCTTTTAGATGAAGGTAAAGTTTATATTGATGCATATATATATATATATATATATATATATATATATATATATATATATTTGCTGCCTTTTGGGGGGCACCTGACATCTGGGGCAAGAAAAACTAAAGAAAATGGCGTCGGCTGCATGTTTTATACCCCTGATGACCTGACGTCATGGAAGAGGAGATAACGGCTGACGCAGGACCCAGGACTTTGGAATTCAGGCTGACTAAGGGCTACCTGCCAGCAGATTACCCAAATGTAATGACTGCAACAGTGAATACACTCGAACATTTACATTTATGGTAAGTGTACACAACTGTACTTTGTGCGATTCTGGTCTTTATCTTGTTCAGGGTCTTGCCAATGTAGAAAGCTGGACATTGCTTACACTGTGATTTGTAGACCACACTGATAGTGTTACAGTCATAGTGCCCTTAACTATGGAAGAACTGGTTGTCTGCGGGGTTGTGGAATCCTGGGCTGTTGCTCACTCATGAGTCTGCAGTAGCTGCAGTTGGAGGAACCACAGGCAAATGTACAAAGGGGGCCATCTGTTGGTTTTTCACTCAGTTTATCAGCTCAGTCAACATAGTCACAGATATTTTTGTTGATGTTCTTCGTGTTTCACTGTTGCAGTCATTACATTTGGGTAATCTGCTGGCAGGTTGCCCTCAGTCGGCGTGATTAACAAAGTCTTGGGTCCTGCGTCAGTTGTTGTCCCTTCTTCCATGACATCAGGCCGTCAGGGGTATAAAACATGCAGCCGACGCCATTACATCAGTCTTTCTTGCCGTGCGGTTTCCAAAGCAGAAGCAGTTCGCAAGTGCCGGTCGGCTGACTCCTGAAATTTTTGTTTTCAAGTTTCAGAACCAAAGTCTTCAACTTAAGGCTAAGTACCCCGTTGGGGAACCTTTTTCTTGCTCCTTACCGATGTCAGTAAAAGTTAATAATTGCATTACTTGTGGAAAGCAAATACCTCATAAAGATTTTAATTCGTACTATATTCCTTGCCTAGGCTCTGACCACGACGTACCTTGCTGTCGGTTTTGTGCTTTATTTAATCAGCGCACTATCCCCGTCATCGGTACATTTTTGCCTCTAAATATTTCGGTCCTCAGTTTAATTATCCAGAAATGTCATTGGTTAGCCATCCGACTACCGGGATTCCGAAAAAACGCAAAGATAAAGACAGAGACAGGCTGCCGAGGTCCAAAACTGCTGACGATGCTTCTCCTAAGCCAGTCGTCAGTTCACTGGTACTCAGTGAGCCGCTTTCGCAGCCCTTGATACCAGCTACTTCTGATTCGCAGGCCTCTACTGAGACCCATTAGAAGTCCAGTATGCCACGAGATACTTCAACTACGGTACCCGCGGATGTCTCTACCTTGAATGGGTCCAGAGCCGCTGTGCAGGCACCGGCTTCTGAGGGTGTATTCAGGCCTGCAGACTTGTATATTAAATCGACACTGCCTTCATTACTAAGATAAAAATGGCTGAAGATCTAAGTACTCTAATCAGGGGTAGTCAAACCCCCCCCCCCAAGAGGCCTAGAGCTGAGCTTGATTATGAATCTTCTGATCAGGATTCTGTTTCTTCTGACTCTTCTGCTGACCTGGATTTGCCCATGCCTACTTATGAGGATTCTGATGCAGAGGATTCCATTCCCTCTGCTTCTTCTCCTGAGGATTTTTCTTTTGGGGAAACTTTACATACTTTAAGGGAGCATTTCCACTGGGAAAGCCAGGAATTTTCTGATTCAAAAAAGAGGCTTAGGGATTTCCTTCATCTTCCTCAGCATAGGCCTTTGGCTATACCTCCTGTACTAGACATTGTTGATGATGTGTTCTCGGAATCCAGTTTGGCCACTGATTTCCTGCCTCCTGCTCCTAGTAAACCTGACAGATACTACAGGGTTCCTGAGTCCCACAAGTTCCTTTTCAAAAATCCTGTTGCAGATCCAGAGACCATTTCTCAGGGGCCCAAGGGCATTAAGGCTTCTACTGCTAAAAATCCTACCCCTTCTGATAAGAGACTCCAGGGTGCTGGATAGATGGGGTAAAAAGGTTTATACTTCTGCAACCTTGGCAGTCAGAGCTTTAAACTACCAATTTCATATGTTAAAATATCAACAGCATATTATTGGACTGCTTAAACAGAAAATGATGTTGATTCCTGACTGTGTGGAAAATAAAGATATACAGGATTTAATGCATTCTGCTGATCAAGTTGGAAAACATACTTTGCAATGTGGTTTTGATTCTTTAGAGGCCTCTTGCAGGGCTGCTGTTACTGGGTCTGTGCTTAGAAGGCATGCTTGGCTTAAGGAGTAATCTTTGCCTGATCATGTTAAAGCTAAATTGTTAGATGCTCCTTTAAATCAGGACCGCCTGTTTGGCAATAAGGCTGAAGAAGTTCTTAAAAAGATGGAAGATAAAGCTAAATCTATGCAAACTGTTAAAGACTTTTTACAAGTGCAACCTCCAAGATTTAGTAGGCACTGGCCTACTAAAAATCGGTCCTTTCCAGTCCCTTCCAGGTCCTCTCAAGCCAAACCCAGACACAGCAAAAACCCCAGTTTCAGTCCCAGGGAACTCTCAGAACTAAGCAGTGGGGGGTCTCCACTTCCAAATCTGGAAATAACAAGACACCCCCCTATGGTAAACAGTCTCAATGACTTCCTTTTAAAATTCCCAAGCACTTATCTTTTGACCGCCCCTTTGGGGGGAAAGATTGCTCTTCATGCAAAGAACTGGGAACTCGTAACCCAGGACAAATGGGTTTTAAATATAGTGTCCCAGGGATACAGATTTCATTTCCACACTTTGCCAACACCAAACGGGTGGCCAGACCTGCCCCCAAATCAGTGGGCAGAGGTTCAAAAACAAGTACTTTCCCTCTTAAGCATGGGGGCTATTCAACTGGTACCAGAAGAGGAAAAGGGCCAAGGTTTCTATTCCAGGCTTTTTCTGGTACCCAGAAAAGACAAATCATGGCGTCCAATCCTGGACCTGTCTACTCTAAACACCTTTCTGGAGATTCCAAAATTCAAGATGCTGAAACTTCACCAATTACGTCCTATGCTAGGCAAAGACGCCTGGTTGGCAGCTCTAGATTTAAAAGAAGCATATCTGCACATCCCAATCAGGGAATCTTGCAGAAGATACTTATGCTTCATAGCAGGCTACATGCATTATCAGTTATCTGCACTGCCCTTCGGCTTGTCTACTGCGCCCCAGGTATTCACAAAGTGCCTGGCTCCAGTAATTGCATTTTGCAGGCAAAGAAATATTCAAATATATCCATACCTAGACAATTGTCTAATTCAGGCAGAAAACCAGGGCATACTTTTAAATCATCTGGCATTTGTAAAAAGGGTTCTAACTTGTCTGGGATACACCATAAACGAAAAGAAATCACAGCTGACACCCTGTCAACAGATTACATTCCTGGGTGCAAGCTTGAGTACAACTGCCCAGATGGCTTTCCTCACGCCAGAAAAGCAAATTCATTTGGTAACTTACTTCAGACAAGTGGCCACAAAAACCCTGCTATCTGCAAGACAAATACTGCAAGCCTTGGGGTTCATGGCCTCCTGCATTCTTCTAATTCCATATGCAAGACTGCATATGAGGAAACTACAGTGGTATCTAAAAAGTCTATGGAGTCAGCATTGTCACAGCCTGGAAACAATGATTCCTATCATACCTTGTCTACGCCTGGAGTTCCTATGGTGGGCAGAGGCCTGCCACCAAAACAAGGGACACTACCCCCTGTCACCCAAAACCTAACTACAAATGCATCAGACTATGTTTGGGGGGGCTCACCTGGCAGGGGAAGTGCATTCAGGGCAAATGGAACCCAAATCAAATACACCTACATATCAGTCAAAAAGAAATGTTAGCTGTACAGAATGCTCTGTCAGCCTTCAAGGACTACATTCTTCCAGGACAACTAATGGTAAAGATGGACAACACCACAGTTATGTGGTACATAAACAAGCAGGGGGGTACACATTCCTACACCCTCTGCAGACTAGCCATGGCATTGTGGAACACAGCCTTGAGCTACCAAGTGCACCTACAAGCTCAGTTCCTGCCAGGAAAATTGAATACACTGGCAGAAGGACTAAGCAGAAACCTCATGGACACACACGAATGGAAACTGGAACCATGGATTTTCATCATGTTGACAAGTGAATGGGGGATCCCAGACATAGATCTATTTGCCTCCCCTCAGAACTATCAGTTGGACAAGTTTAGCACAAGGACTCCCCACAAACAAGCCTGGAAAGTGGATGCTCTGTCCTTCAGCTGGAAAAACCTATCAGTCTGCGCCTTTCCCCCTCTGCCTCTGCTCTCCAAAGTTCTGCTAAAAGTCAAACAGAACAAACCAAGGATGATTTTGATTACTCCAGACTGGCCGCGCCAACACTGGTACCCCCTTCTACGCAGTGTGTCACAAATATCTCTATGGCACCTGCCTCAGACCCCTTCCCTGCTGTCTCAGCAGGAGAACCAAATTCTGCACCCTCAGCTTCCAACATTGAACCTTGCAGCCTGGCTAATCACTTAAATTCACCTTTAACATCCCTCAGTACACCTGTGATGGATGTCATCTTGGAGGCAAGAAGACCTAGTACTAGAAAATCTTATGCTGACAAATGGAAAAGATTTTGTGCCTGGAACCAGTCTTTAGGGATGAGCACAGCACCGCCCAATTTACCTCAGATTTTGCAATACCTAACTGAGACGCTTCACAAGGGCCTGTCTTTTTCCTCCATTAAAATCCACGCCTCAGCTATTTCAGCTCGTTATAACACAGAACCTCCCTTCTTCTCTCATCCTCTGCTCAAGCAGTATCTCAGAGGGGCAAAAAACTTGAGACCACCCAGGAGAGCTCCTACCCCTGCTTGGGACCTTAACTTTGTTTTGGAGAAACTCACTCTACCTCCTTTCGAGCCAGCTGCTACTGCAGACTTAAAATTTCTTTCTTGGAAAACAGCCTTCCTTTTAGCAATCACTTCAGCTAGAAAGATGTCTGAATTACAGGCCCTTATGGCAGTGGAGCCTTTCATTATCTTTCATGCAGACAGGGTATCTCTCAGGACCAGTCCATCCTTCATGCCCAAGGTGGTTTCAAGTGTGGCTCTTAATCAGTCCATTCATTTGCCAACCTTCTTTCCCAATCCACAGAACAAAGGTGAATGGATTCTGCATTCCTTGGATGTGCACAGGCAACTTAGATACTACTTGGACAGGACTAAATCTCAAAGAAAATCTGAATAACTGCTGGTAGCATTTGCTGCAGGGGCAGAGGGCAAGGCTATTTCAAAATAAACCATTTCTAAATGGATAAGCCATTGCATTAATTTCTGCTATAAACACCATGGAAAACCTATCCCCCAGGGGATCAGATCTCACTCCACCAGGGCTGCATCTACTTCTGCAGCCTTTCTCAGAGGTGCTCCTACCAGGGACTTCCTAGAAGCTGCTACCTGGAACTCTGTACATACTTTCACCAAGCATTATCATTTACCAATTTTCTCTAAATCCAGAACTGGCTTTGCCACTGCTGTCCTGCAGGGCCTTATAGCTGGTCCTAATGCTGTATAAACTCCTCCCAACCATAGCTTTGGGAATCTACCCAAATGTAATGACTGCAACAGTGAAACACGAAGAACATAGTGCAGTTGTGTACACTTACCATAAATGTAGATGTTCGAGTGCATTCATTGTTGCAGTCCTGGTTACCCTCCCTCCAGCCCCCTAGTTTTTTTCTGGCTATACCTCTACTTTCCTTTACTATGCTTAAAAGCCTTTTTGGTGTATTTGCTTTTTGTTGGAGGTATACTTTTGTGTATTTATGTTTATTTGCTCCCCATTAGGGGGGCACCTGACATCTGGGGCAAGAAAAACTGATGTAATGGCGTCGGCTGCATATTTTATACCCCTGACGACATGACGTCATGATAGAAGGGACAGCAACCGATGCAGGACCCAAGACTTTGTTAATCAGGCCGACTGAGGGCAACCTGCCAGCAGATTACCCAAATGTAATGGCTGCAACAGTGAATACACTCAAACATCTACATTTATGGTAAGTGTACACAACTGTACTTTCTTCGTGTTTTACTGTTGCAGTCATCACCTGTGGGTTATCCCTGCTGTGGTAGCCCTCGGCCGGCCCGAATACCAGAGTCAGTGTTTTTTTGTGCTTGCTGCTGTCACCTGTAGTCTGACATCAGGTCATCAGTACTATAAAGCAAGGCAGCCGATAAGTGTACACAACTGTACTTTCCTCCTTATGTTGAAACTTGGTGTCATAGGGAGGATGGACTTGATTGTGGGAGCATTGTTGATAATGACCCAGTTATCCTTCACAGTGTTGATGATCATGGGAAAGCAGCCAAATACCACTTTATTTGCTCCCAAGAAGTTTGTTGGTCTTCTGTTATGGCAGCTAAAGCTAATGATATGTAGGAAAAGACTAAACAAAGGGTAATAGAAAAATTGAAAAAGGGAAGCACTTGTTTATGGTTGTAGCAAAATACTGACACTGAATATTTTTTAGCCCTTTTAGTTTCATATACAAGTCAGGGATATTTTTATCAACCAGAGAAGTTGTGGACAGTAATTAATAAAGGTTAAAGGGCAAAGGTCAAGTGGGATAAGTTGATCCTTCCAATAGAACAAGGTGGTTTAGGATTACCTGATTTGAAGCAATGTTTTAGAGCTACACAGTTAAGGCTCATATACATTACACAAATATAAAGTTATAATTCAGAGCGGAAGGAGATGATGCAGGGGGGTCGAAAAATAAGGAGGCAGTGGAATTTTAGATGCAGATCCTTAACTGAATAACAGCCATACAGAATACTATGTTAATAAAGTAGCAGAAAGTATTCCAAGAACTAAGCCAACACAAGAATAGAGAATGAGAGATTTTGCTGATAGGATGACTGCAATTAGGGGCACAAAGAACAATTTACTGGAGAAAACTGGCAGTGGAACTAAGGCATTGGGAGCAAATAACTACAGAGAGAAAAAGGTAATCGAATGGGAAGAGGCCAAGAAGCCATTTGGACTGCAGACTAGAGACTGCCTTCCCTATCAGGGACTGATACCAGAGTATAAGAAAAAAGAAAGGGATAGGGAATGCCAATTGAAAGAACTCTTCTGGTAGAGGATCCTTTAGTTAAGTCTAGAACAGAAGCTGCTGTTAAAAAGGGATAATTAGTAGGGCATGTAATGTATTGCAAGATAATTACAGGAACGTATCAGAGGAGGTTAGAAAAGACTGTGAAGAGAGACTGGATAAGCAGTTCAAAAGGAAACAATGGGAGAACGTGTATGCCTCCAAAGTATGCACAAAGTCTAGAAAATTCAGACATTTTGCTTGGAAGTGCTTGTATAGGCCCTTTTTATAACCCTAGCAGACTCCAAAAATTTATCATCAGGTATATGGCAAATGCTGGAGGTGTGATGGGAAAGAAAGAAGTAACTGAAAACATATGTTGTAGGAATATAGCAAGACATTTCCTACAGAGTACTCTGACAAAAACATCTTGTGAGCAAATGGGTGTAACTAAGGAAATTATTTTTTTAGCTGGGATACAGGATCTGAATAGCCTAGACATAATAAGGCCTTGTTAAGTGTAATTCTGGTGGCTACCAAACATCCCATTACTAGACAGTAGAAATGAAAGTCTAAACCAACTGTATTTGAAGTACTTAATATTGTAACAGAGAGAAAAACATGGAAGTGGGATCTTTAGAAAAGGGTTGGAGCAAATTACATAGAAAAAGTGGAGCTTTTTGGGAACAATACATACAAAATAGTATTTTGGAGGAGAAATTAGGTGTAAGAAAAGGCAGGAATCTGGCAATTTATGTGATGTTGTATTTATGATAATTATACAAAAGAATATATGTGATATGTAATGTTTTTAAGTGGGAACATGCTAATGTGTTTTGTTTTCTTTCATGTAAGTGTATGTTTGCGTGTGTCTTAAGTGATAGTTCATTCCATCCACAACCCCTTTTTTCCATTTTTGCACATGAGGTGGGTGTGTCACTTCAACAATGACAATCATCTGGAGCCAAAGTTTACACTACCCGGGTGGTTAGCCCTGCCATGGTATTTCTTTCACACCATGCATTCACACCTATGGCTAGTTTAGTGTGTCCAATACACCTACTGCATGTCTTTGGAATGTGGGAGGAAACAGGAGCACCCAGAGGAAACCCACATGAACACAGGGTGAACATGCAGACTCTGCACAGAATGCACCCCAGCCAAGAATCTAACCAGGGAACCTCTTGCTGTGAGGTGACAATGCTATCCACTATGCCATTGTGCAGTTATCTTAAGTGATAATTCAATAAGGATGTTAAAAAAAGAAGTTTATTGCTATGTACAAGCCCCTAAGTTGACTGAGACCCTCCCTAAACATATTAGGGTTGTTTCTGTGGCTATTACAAGTGTGAGGCCACTGTAAGCCCCAGAATTGAGAAAAATAAAGTGTGGCTCCCCATCCCAAACAGTAACATTTGCTACCAGACAAGGCTGGGCCTTGCCACACACAAACCTAATACTAATGCCAAGGTCACTTTGCCTTGAAGTAGAGAAAATACTCAAAGGTACTGCAACCTTAGAATTAGTAAGTACTCTTCCATGTTTTCTAATAAAGCTGCACTGTTCCAAAGATCTCCATTCTGATCCCTGAAATTAGATCAGTAACCCCTGATTCCTGTGTGATCTCTTTGGTCCTGAATAAGTCTCACAGACTACAGCACTTTTCTCCCATCCTGTCTGATGAGGAGTGTGAGGCTGTAGACATCGCTAATGAGAGGGTGTTCTACCTTATTGGAGCTTAGAGTCCTCAGTTGTTTGCCTCACATGTCCTAATTCAGTTCTTCCCTAGTGGATCAGACCCTGAGAAATTTTTCAGCACTTCTTGATTCTGGAGTCAAGGAGGGATCTTTTTAGGATGTTTACCACAGTTTCTGCACTGGGATTCCATGTGGCCAGTTATAATGTTTGCTTTACTGATGTACATAGTGTAGCCAAGGGTCTTCCCTTTTAAGGATGAACTGAAACAGCGTCCCATGGATATCCTTTATCTATGGCTGGGAGTTCTTCCTGACAGAGCAGACTTTCCATGTCTTGATTGAGGACCACCTTGGAAAGAAATGGACCCTTACCACAGAAGAAGGTGTCCAAACAACCATTGGCTTTCTGGCTTTTTTCAAGACAGGCCAGCACCCAGGGAAGAAGCATCTTTGCAGATTGAGGAGGGCCATCATGTATCACTTTCTTAGCTCCCCATCTTTGTTGACCATGTGTTCAAGAAATGTGATCCCATTAATCCAGCAGCTTCAGTCCTGATTACATTCCTGGAGTTGTCATGATGTTTAGGTTCTCCAAGTTTAATCCAGCTTGAGGAGCATTATAGAGAACCAGTGAGTCCTCATAGTGGTTACTAGAGGAAGTTACTGCCTCAGAAAGATCACTGCTCAGAGATGAAGTAGTCTTTACAGAGCTCTTGAGACTACCCCATGTTATAATTCTTAGAGTGTCTGTAAACAGTCCCCTTCATTCAGCAAGGTTCTAGCCTTTAACTCTATAAATATATCCGGCGAGTGCACTTCCAGATGGTGACTACCCAGTAGTTCATAACATTGCTGCCACAGGACACCTGGATAATGTTACAGCCCCTACAGGAGATTCCTTTGGTTCATGCTGGGTGTGCATCTTTTTCATTACAACATGCTGCCATTTTGCTTCTTTCTCTGCATGCAAAATATTTAACAAGGTGCTAGCCATAATAGAGGAAGTGTTATAGGAGAATGACTTTCACATGTTTCCTTACTTGGAGGACTGGTTCCCACTGGCCTCATTGGAGGACTCCTTGGTGATGTCTGTGGTGTGGGTGCTCCCTTGGTTGCATACTTTGGGGCTCTCTACACATTGAGAAGTCATCTGTAAGCTTTACTCAGGCAATTGTCTGTGTTAGGGATGAGCTAAACACTGTTTAGTGCTGCTTTCTTTGCCTGAAGGAAAAAGTCCAGGGTATCTTGACCTTAGCGACTCTTTCCTTTTTGCAGAGAGATCCTTGGATGTTTTGACATTGCATCTTGAGTGAAAATGCAGTAGAAGGTCCAGGCTCATGTACTGTTTCACCTTTTAGGCTTAATGATATCTACTGTCTCTCTAGTGCTTTTTTCATGCCAGATTCTGGTGTCAAGACCTCTGTCACCAGGTTTTGTAGTGGTGAACCTTTTTTGCTAGTGTCATTTTTGGTCTTTGTTTCTGCAAAACATTGTTTTAAAGGTTATGTATGGTTTGCTCCTGCTTCATTTCCTCCATGGTTGTGTGAAAGCAAGCCCTCATCATGAGGAGGCTCCATATAAACCAGCTGGAATCACACACCATATTTCTTGCCCTGAACATTCACATCAAACCTTTTTGGTCCTGCCCAACAACTGACCTGTTTCTCCTTTTCTTGTTTTTTAAACAAGCATTAAGAAATGCACTTTACTGCAGGTACTGAGACACTGTTCAGGTTTGGCAATGAGATGTAGACTGAGATACTACCTATAATAATTCATATCTCAGGAGGAGTGAATATGTAGGTAGAGTTCTTCACCTGTTCCTCCAACCCTTTCCTGGAGCTGAAGATTCAAGTATATTGTCTAATCAAAGTCTTTCAAGAGTGTGGTACCTCAGTAATTGATCTGTTCACCACCCAGAAAGATAATTTGCTGTCCTTGTTCAGCAAGGTGAAAATGAGTTGATGGTGGATGGTTTCTCCATCTAATAACAGGGATACGTTCCTGTATATGTCCTTTCCATTCTTTCTAATTCTGAACCTAACTGCAGATTCATGGAAGAATGACCAAAGTTTATTCTTATTGACCACAAGAGGCAAGTTCTGATGTCTCTGGCAATAGTTTAAGCCTAGGAAGGTCCTCTGTTAAAGTGAGCTGACAGTCAACTCTGTCTATGGGTGTGGTTCCTGGTCTGTGGCTCATGCTCCAGCCTGCAACCTGAACTTCTGGGTATAGTTTTGACAGCTGCCAATGCCATTATATTATGCTAAGTAAAAGATGTTCTCCATTTGGATGGAAATATATCCTTTATTGTCTCATTTGTTTAGCCTGCATTTCCGACATGCCTCAGCCAGCTATATGATTTGATTGTCATTTGTTCCACTGTCAGGGTTTATGTTTCAGTTCTACCTATTGTAACCATGTAGAACATAAGACTGTTGTCTAACACAATCTTATTAAGCAGTTTCATAAAGAATTTCTACATCCCTGTCTCTTCTTTTTTTGTTTTTTTCTAGCCCATGGATGCCAAGCTTGGAACCCCTACCTCGACCATGCCCAATCATTCCTCATCACCAGTGTGAAAGCCAGTCACAGCATGACCATCATTTGTGTAGGCTTTTTAGCCATACCCCCTTTTTAAGTACAGTTTTCATGCTGCCTGCTATGCTTTCCCCATATAAGCTTACATACCCCATTAAGATGGTTTCATGTACATACCTGTGCCAAGCGTATGTCCAAGGCTCATGAGATGCATGTCATGCACCCCTCTCATTGTCTCTGTTAGATGCCGACATTGCGAAAGGCTGGACTGCCTCCTTCTCCCCAGGATGGACAAGCCAGTTTCAGCTGCTCACTGCCAGCCTCATTCACCTTTTCCTCCAGTGTCAGGAATGTTAATTTTAAGGTCTTTGGTTTATAGATTCAATTCTCAGGCTTACAACCTAATGGACTTCAAGAATGTTTATTTATTGCAACCCTGTGTTGATAATTTCTACTTCGCATATATGTCTTTTAACATTTTTTACAAAAATAATCTTATGATAACTTCGTCTGCAATTATAAAAGGTATTGAATAACGTGTCTGTTGCATATTTTTACTGTTATTGCTGTTTATTTTTAGTATTATGTTCCCGTCTGGTGTCGCCAGCCCGAGTGGCACATTCCAGGCTTGGTCTGTCAAGAAGGATTAGATCACAGAAATCCTTCGTTAGACCTGCGTTGTTGTTGTGTCTTTCGGCTTTTCCCGGTTAGGGGTCGCCACAGCGGAACTCCGGTCCGCTAATGATTGGCAGTAGATTTTTACGTGCCGAGTTGCCAGCCCTGATGCACAACCTTCAATGAAGGTATTCCCATTCACGCATGTCTCCACACAGAAGACGCTCTAGCTGAGAATCGAACAGGACAACATCTTACTGTGAGGAGACAATGCTACCGCAGCACCACCACTGCAAAATACAGTGACACTGCTTAAGCTTTTCTGAATAGTTCACATTTTCCAGCTATATGATTTTTCTTTTTCTTTTGCCCTGACCCTCTTCAAAATTAAAGAAATGTGCCAAAGTCTAATAAGCAGATTTGACAAGATGGTGTTACTACATGTTGGCTTATGATGTAAAGGATGAAATTTCATAATTTTTGTCAAGTCTCATGATGGGACATTTACAATGGCATTAAAGATGAGGTCATTACTGCTGCAACAGCTGTGTATTTGTTGTAAACTATATTGAAGAGCTTAAGCATCTTTAGTTGAAGTAACAGTGTTACCCCAGTTTTTGCATTTACCAGCATGTCTGGTTGTGTATTGTCCATTTCCCACTTTTATATCCAGAAATGAGAAGTCCCAATACAGAGCCTTGTGGGAACACCAGTTGTGACAGACATGTGACCTTCTTCGTGACTTGCTGCATTCTTTTGTTTAACTGATGTTTTCCCCTTGAATTGCATATGGATTGACAGTAAATGTTTTTAATTAGTCAGTTATACCCTTAAGTGGAATAGTGTCATAAGCCTTTCCAATGTCAGGCTGGCACTATGCACTTTCAGCCCTTCATCAAGGACTACTATTATCTCTTCAGAGTATGCCACAAAACTAAGAAGGCAAGGCAATAGTCAGGGGTTTATTCCATTTTGCCATGGAGCCAACCTTTATGCCCTCTTGCAAGGACTCTTTCTTCTCCTTGGACTTGAATTTCATGTTTGATACATCTGCCCATCCTCCATTCCGTTCTGCTGGTTCACAACTCTGATGTTTCTCTTGGAAGTAATTTTCTTTGGTGGACATTGCCACTTCTTGCAGGATGTTGGCACTTTGGGCCTTTATTTCTAGTAAACCATACTTGGTGTTTCTCAAAGTTAGAGTATCCCTTAGGAAACTGTCAAAGGAAAAAACTTCAAAAAGATCAATACACGGCAGGTTCAGGTTAAGGCACTTTAATTCTTGCAGTAAGGAGATAAAAACGTGCTAATACAGAGTTTGTCTAACTAGAATCAGGAAGTGAAGCCATTCTTATACATTTCTTACAAGACATTGCCTACTAAGCTGACGTAATAAATCACAGGTTCTTACAATATTATTTCATAGCAGCTGTTTGTCCATGATTTTCAGTTGACACTATCTAGTGTATGAAAAAACTTCCTAAGAAAAACAACGTGGCCTTGGAGACCACCGGTTAGATACAACTTCTCACTATATGATGTTACCATTCAAGGTACTATGGCTAATTCGAGCACAAAGCAAGTACAGATTATAGTTCATTTCTTCAAGGAGTCTTTGTTCAACTGTATCTATCTTTTTCTGCAGCTGTGCATGTTCTCATAATACAAACAGAGCTGATTGTCCAAGTTCAATAACATTATAGAAAACAGTATTGTTCTATTAATTATTTTCCTGACCTAGCAGATAATCACCTGCTTTTCAGTAAATTTCCAAAAAGGCATAAACATGAATTTTGCTGTGCTAGCAAATACTTGGTCAGAGAGCATCTTGCAGTTTCAGAAAGCATCTCGTAGTTTCATACAAAACTAAGTTGTACATAAAATAGAATGAAATGTGTTAACCCTTTTAGCTTCTAATAAGCACTAAACACATACATTAATACATATTTTTCTGACATTTCCCCCCTGTTAATACTTTTTATTCTATTTTCAAAAGCATAAACAGTTTGCTTCTTCTCGTAGCCTCTTTCGTTCAGGATTTGCAGTTAAGAGAGTCATTCAGTTTAAACTTATGAAAGTGTTTCATTTTTCAACAGTTCTTCAAATTCGGTACTTTGATACAAAGTCTCAGAAACTGACATGTCTATAAAATCTTTAATTAATCTTTTCATGCAGGGAATACCACAACAAACATACACTACTAATAGGAGTAATCCCACACAAATGGCAATCAGGATGTTCATTAGGATGGTACCCCACCCCCCAATCAAATTCTGGAAAAAATCCATCAGTGGGTTTGGGCCTGGTTTGGTCATGGCCGACACTTGCTGAATTACCTCAAGGTGGTCGTCTATCTCATGCTGGTTGTCAGGAATTTACGAACAGCACTCCTTTTTTATTAAAGCGCAAGTACTGCCTTTCGCCGCTAGGGTGAAGTCGAGAGCCATGCGGTTTTGAAGCACCACAGTTCTCATAGCGTTCAGTTCATCAGTTACTAATTCGAGAGCAGAAAAAGTTGCATTGCTCATTACTTCGAGAAGTTTGGACAGTTTCTCAGCTCCCAAATCAATTTTACTGTGCCATATGCAGGGGCTATACCTGCCCATGATATAATAGTGTCACTCAAGTCCATGTGTGTCAGTTTATCTTTGTTTTTTATGGAGTTATGGTTTCTCCAGCCTGCTTCGATTCGTCCCACTGGATTCTCAGGTTTCTTGATTGGATTTCCAGGTTTCTTGGTGACCTCTCTGAGATTTCAAATTTTTCCTTGAGGCAAAACTGCAGTGTGTCGTATGGCCGGAACCAGGTAACCCAAAAAACAACTGCCGGACCAATTCTCAGGTAACCATTTGTATGCTTTTTTCCCCACACACAAAATAACAATCCTCTACTTTAGTATTAATATATACTTGCCCTTTATGAAACATTTTTCTATCAATGATAAAAAGAACAGGATTATGTTGTACTTCATTAACTGTTTTGTGTATTGATTCAAGAAATGAGTCATAGTTTGTATCACAAATAGAACCTGCATTATTAGCTTTGGTATAACATTTGTAAGAAACAGTCACATTACAATTGCTCCAACCTACCTAAACAGTATCATTTTTGTAAAAACACACAATTCCCTTTTGTGTAACAGGCAGGTACAATGCTATTTTGTCTTGTGATTTTACAGTCGTAGTATCAAAAAATCAAATTTTCCCCGGTCTCATTGACCCCTAGAGGGACAGCAGTCATTAATAATCCCCCATATGCTGTTGGTATAGCTGTACAAATCCAACAATTTGAAACATTAAAAGTCTCAGCATACACATGTTTAATCGCTTGGTAAGTGTTAGTTTGGATGCCAGTCTATGAGTAACGCATCACGTTTATTCAGTTCAGCTCATGTGGCTGGAAAAAGGAAAGGCCACAGCAAAAAGATTATTGTTATCAGTATAGTTAACAGAATGATCATGCAATACTTCTGAGGTTGTTCTGCATTCCTATTTGCTCCATGTCTGGTCATTTTGTTCTTGTGTAACAGTAACAATTTTTTTGTCCAGTTCAAAGATTTTAACCAGTTTACAGTGTGTCAGATGAATCCAGGACGCTTGATCTGTGATCTTGACTGCAGTGGGTGTTGATAGTAGCACTTGGTATGGCCCTTCCCACTTCGGTGATGTCCAATTCTTTTTCTTTATGGTTTTCACCCAGACTCACGTGCCTGGGACTACTGCTGCTTCCGATGATCTGGTTTGTTCTTTATCTGAAACAGAATTTAACTGCAAAAGTTGTTTATTACTTAGAAGTCGTCTCATATATTATGCGAGTGAACTGTCGGCCTCCTGGTCTGCAGGCATGAGAGGTTTCCACTGAGGTATATAATATGCCCTCCCAAATAATTTTTCAAAAGGAGTTAACTCCTTTGCATTTGGAACAGTTATCATGCTCAACAGTGCCAGAGGCAGGCAGTACACCTAATTTTTTTGTGTCTCACTAATTAACTTCCTAAGTTTACTTTTCAAAACCCCATTATGCCTCTCTACTAGTCCTGCAGATTGTGGATGATATGCACAATGGTTTTTCAAAGAAATTCCGAAATATCGGCTCAGCTGTTGTATAGTTTGATTTACAAAGTGTGTGCCATTGTCACTGTAGATCTTTTCCGGTATGCCAAATCTAGGAATAATTTCCCTAACAAGAATTTTTGCAACAGTAGCTGCATCTAGATTTTTGGTCGGAAAGGCTTCCACCCATTTGGAAAACATATCTATAATGACAAGACAATACTTCTTATTTTCGCATTTGTTCAGTTCTATGAAATCCATACAGATAGTATGGAATGGGTACGGTGGTGCAGGGAAACTCCCTTGCTTAGGCTTCAACACCCCTTGTGCATGATGCTTATTACAAACATGACATGCCGCACAAAAATCTTTAGTGTAGTTTATAAACCCATATGTTGTGAACACTCGATTCACTAACTGTACAATCCACCCTGTTGAGACATGGCACTGCCCATGGCTCAACAAAACTGCATATCTAAACAAATTAGACGGCAAAATCATTTTTTTTTTTTTTTTGGAGATGTACAGCCCTTTCTTAAGAATTGCTCTTCGTTTTATCCATTTTTGTTTTTCTACTTTCGTAGTAAGTGTCTGCATTGTTTTTAACATTTTTAAATCTAAAATCTCAGAAGGTTGTAATTTCTCACTTAAAAGAAATATTTTTGAAGCTGAAGCTGCCTGCTTTGCAGCTGTATCAGCTCTCGCATTACCTTTTGAAATCCTATCCTGTTGCTTGGTATGAGCTACACATTTACAAATAGCTACTTTTTGAGGTAACTGAATAGATTTTAACAAATCTAAAATAAACTGCGCATGATTAATTGGTTTGCCAGTAGATGTACTGGCTATCAGTAAAAATGTTTACACATTTACCCTTTGCCAAGGTACATGCCCTTGTCAAGGCAATAAATTCTGCTGCTTGTGCAGATAAGTTGTGTGGTAAAGACTTTGCTTTTAAAATTTTAGTATCAGAAACTACCGCATACCCTACTAGGTTTTGCCCTGTAGGACCCCTTCTGCATGAGCCGTTCACGTAATATGTCACCTCGGCATTATTCAAGGGAACATCCGTTAGATCTTTTCTTTTGCTTAATCTCCTGCAGGCAGCTGTGTGGTGTGCTGTCCGCAGGGGTTGGGAGCAAGGTAGACGGATTTAAAGTTGTACATCGTTTAATTGTCATATGAGGTTGGCTCAACAGTATAGTCATACAGGAAAGATGTCTAGCAGGAGAAAGATATGCTACTTTTTTTTGCAGTAAAATAATTGTGACTGCATGGGGCACTCTCAATGTGAGAGGGTGGAACAACACTACTGAG
Source organism: Protopterus annectens (assembly GCF_019279795.1). Taxonomy (NCBI): domain Eukaryota; kingdom Metazoa; phylum Chordata; order Ceratodontiformes; family Protopteridae; genus Protopterus; species Protopterus annectens. Next base: position 831,192,382 of record NC_056751.1, read on the forward strand.
GCTGAAGCCTGTACTGCCATTGCAGCTGCGACTACTGCTTGTACACAGTGGGGCAGGGATCGCGCCACTGGGTCCAGCTGTGATGAATAGTAAGCTATGGGGCGTTGTTTGTCCCCATGTTGCTGTGTTAACACTGATGTCATATAATCTTGCTTACAATCTACAGTTTGGAAAAAGCGTTTATGATAGTTTGGTAATCCTAAAACTAATGAGGATGCTATCAATTGTTTTAGTTTACAGAAAGCTGATTTTGCTTCTGGTGTCCATTGTAATAAATCTTGTGCTGCCATAGGCTTCTTGTATATCAAGTTGGTCAGTGGAGCAGACTTCAAGGCATAGTTTGGAATCCAACTCCGACAGAAATTAGTCGTACCCAGGGAGGACATCATTTTCTTTTTGGTAGTCGGTTTGGGTGCTTGTAAAATTGCTATTTTCCTATCTTTATCTAATGTTCTGCCTTTTTTGGATATTGCATATCCCAGGTATTTAACCTGCTTTTTCCAAAGCTGCAACTTGTTCTTGTTTACTTTATGTCCTTGAGTGGGTAAAAAATGTAATAATGCTATGGTATCTTCTCTGCATTCTTGCTGGGTGGGGGCTGCCAGCAGGATGTCGTCTACATAAAGTAAAATTTGACTGCCTCTCGGTGGGGTAAATCCCGCCAAGTTGCTTGCCATCTCTTGTGAGAATATTGTTGGACTTTTACAATATCCCTGTGGTAGTCGCGTGTATATATACCTTTTTCCCTGAAATGTGAATGCAAACCAATGTTGGCTGTCAGGATGTATCGGTATTGAAAAGAACGCATTGCTAATATCTACCACAGAAAAATACTTCTGTTGGGGCTTCAAATTATTTAATAGGGTGTGTGAATCTGGCACCGTAGGTGCTCTAGGTATTACTGCGTCATTTACAGCTTGTAAATCTTGGACCATACGCCGTTTTCCGTTTGCTTTCCTGACTGGAAATAAGGGTGTGTTACATGGTGAATCGGGAGATTGTACCAGTATTCTTTTCTTAAGTAAAGCTGCTATTATAGGTTTGATTTCTACTTTTGCATCTTTCCTTAAGGGATACTGTGTCTTCTGTGGTCTAAATGCTGATTTTGGCGTGATAGTAACTGGTCCTGCTGTACGAATGAGTCTTACATCTGATTTCCCTGTTGACCAGAGAGTTTCTGGTATGCTCCGTAAGGCATTTTTTTCCTCTTTTAGTAAGAGTGCTAATCAGCTGTCCTTGTCTCTGCTTTTGTACTCTCTGTTTTGACAGTTCTAACTCCGTCTGGTTTTTTCACTTTGTGACTTTTTTCCCTAGGTCTGCCCATTTTACATTTTTGTCCTTAGTCAAACTAACATGTGGTAATCGATTAGATTTATAAAGTGCAAAGAATTCCTGGGGCAATGAACAGCTAACAACACTGTTTCCTTCTGTGTCCCAGTACAGATTACGTAATACTAATCTGTTTGCATGGTTTTTAAACAGTTCTTGCTCATATTTCTTATTAGGTCCTGGTGTGCTACAATAATACAGAGTACAGTGCAACAAATGCTGTTTATCAGTGTCAAGGGGGGGGGGACTTACTGATGGCTACATTTATCAGCTCTTCGGTTACTGCCCCTGGACCAGTCGTGATCAAGTCCTGGCTGTACTAATAAAATGTTTCGCCCTCCGGTCGCACTACAAAAGTATCCATTTGTCACTGTGCTTCCATACCCTGCATAGTTGGAACTACTGCTATGCCAAATATTTGCATAGGATCTCTGCCCAAAAGGTTTACTGGTCATTTTGCAGAAACAGCAGTTTTGCTTTTTTGGATCATCCCTGAGACGGGGTCAGTTATTGCTATGTTATGGGAGATTGGCTCCCGATACAGCTGTCCATTAGCTGCTTTCACTAATATGTAATTGAGTGATTCTGAATTTTCTGGTAGTTTGGAAGGATGTATCAGGGTCCGCGATGCCCCTGAGTCACACAGAAATTTAACTTCTCTCCCCTCTACCAGAAGTGTAACTTCCGGTTTCGTATTTACTAAGTAAAGCACTAGGCTCAATAATGCTAAGTCTAAAATTTTACTTTCTTTACTGTTTGCGATTTCCTGCACTTTCTCTATTTCTTTTGTCACATCCTTTACTCCCTGTATCACACTTGCATTTGTCTTTTTTTGGTTATTCCCTTCTAGTGATTCTTGACTATCATATAGTCAGTCCTCACCCTCCTTATTTTTCATGGCTACCTTTTTGTTTTGCTTGCAATCTCTTGCTAAATGTCTCTTTTTTCCGCACTTAAAATATTTACTCCTTTTTTTTCTTTTTTTTAAACTCCTCTGATCGCTTATCAGATTGTTTGTTTTTCTGGGCATTTTTCTTGCCCTTTTTCTCGGACTGTACTACATAAACTTTTGCTCTATCTTTTACAGAAAATACTTGGAATTTTTTTTTTTTTTTACTGTTAAAATGCCTTTTGGCATGTCTAGCATATTCAAGTAGTGACTGTAATCTACTTGTACGATGGTCTACCATGTGCTTTGTAATAAAGCTGCTTATAGGCAAAATACTGCCTTTTAAAAATGCATTTTTTAGCTGCTGCTCATACGAGGAATCATGTGTTTGGTCTTTAGGTATCTTCATTTCACAATGGTTATTAAAACACTAATAATTTAGCATAATATTTGTCAACAGTTTCACCTTTTTGTTGGATGCATTGATTAATGCAAGTCCAGTCTGCCCTAGGCTTTCATTTTTTAGAGATTCGGTCTGTAAGACCTTTTACTCTGTTATCCAGCTTTGCATTGCTATGTGGGAGTGGCTTGTGTTTTGCGTCACGGGGATTCCAGTTGCCACTTTTTATGTGCCAATTTGGACCTACAATTTGTCTAACTACTTTTTTACTTTTTTTATTTAAATGATAACTTAACTTTATGTTTTGTAAGTTTTTTAAGAATTTTCTAAAATTAACTTTTGGATGGGGAATTTCCTCTGTGGCTTTCCGGATGTCTTCCGGTGTCCATGGTCTATATACCAGGAGAGTTGGGTCTTGCCCTTCCTGTCCTGCCTAAGGATTTGGTACTTCTATGAGCGGACATATCTCTTCTTCACTCAGAGCTCGTGATTTTTTGTTTATTTGATATAACTCAACATCCCCTGTTAAGTTACATGTTTGAGACCTAGTCTCGACGGGATCTCTGACAAACGGTCTTGGCTTTGCAGGGACAGCCGGGTATAGCGGAGGTGGACCAGCTTGTCCACTCGCTTCATATTCTGGTAAGGGAAGTGGAGGGGGCGGAGGGGCTGATGCTATTACCAAATTATTGTCCTCTTTATCTAGAAACATTGCTTTTGAATTATTACTCTTTTGTTCCCTACGGTTTGATTCCTCAATCCACCTGTGTGCCTGAGGAATGCCTAATTGACGTTGCTTTTTTACCTGACCTTTTGCGTCAGTTTTAAGCTGTTTGACAAGTTTAATAAGTGAGGATTTTTCTAATTTGCCATCAAATTTATTAACCCATTTTGTATAGTACCTAACATTGTCGACACGCTGTAATTGCATATATTTTGCATCTTCAGTTAACGGCGGATCTTGGGATCTTTTTGTGCACTTATTTTCCATATTGTTCTAACTGTTAAAATGTTACGTAACCCTTCTTATTTTTACGTGGTACCACGATTTCTCTTTTTCACAGTTTATCTAGAATAACTGCTTACCTATTCTGTTTCCCTGATCTATGACAAGATTGCAATCTTCCTGTCCCTAACTTGTACACAAACAAATCTCCTGACAGATGATACAAATCAAGTCCCTGATCTAAAACAGAAAAAAGGTAAATTCCTCCCTACCTGAGCCTCTGTAATTGATCGTCTGGTTTGAGGAAAAAACGTTAACTCGTCCTCCAGTCGCAGATCAGAACAGTGGCTGGCCTCTTTTGAACGACAATTCAGTCAGAGGTCTTTTAAAGCAGAAGAACCGATGTGGTTTCTTCCCCGTACGGTTTCATGCCACCTGGCCCATCTGACCTGAGGCGAAGTGAGAATTTCAGGTCCGAAGGACTGATCTGTCAAAGGAAAAAACAACTTCACAAAGATCAATACATGGCAGGTTCAGGTTAAGGCACTTTCATTCTTGTAGCAAGGAGACAAAAACGTGCTAATACAGAGTTTGTCTAACTAGAATCAGGAAGTGAAGCCATTCTTATACATTTCTTACAAGACATTGCCTACTAAGCTGATGTAATAAATCACAAGTTCTTACAGTATTATTTCATAGCAGCTGTTTGCCCATGATTTTCTGTTGACACTATCAAGTTTATGAAAAAACTTCCTAAGAAAAACAACGTGGCCTTGGAGACCACCGGTTAGATACAACTTCTCACTATATGATGTTACCATTCAAGGTACTATGGCTAATTTGAGCACAAAGCAAGTACAGATTATAGTTAATTTCTTCAAGCAGTCTTTGTTCAACTGTATCTATCTTTTTCTGCAGCTGTGCATGTTCTCATAACACGAACAGAGCTGATTGTTCAAGTTCAATAACGTTATAGAAAACAGTATTGTTCTATTCATTATTTTCCTGACCTAGCAGATAATCACCTGCTTTTCAGTATATTTCCAAAAGGCATAAACATGAATTTTGCTGTGCTAGCAAATACTAGGTCAGAGAGCATCTTGCAGTTTCAGAAAGCATCTCGTAGTTTCATACAAAACTAAGCTGTACATAAAATAGAATGAAATGTGTTAACCCTTTTAGCTTCTAATAAGCACTAAATACATACATTAATACATATTTTTCTGACAGAAACCAATGTTTTTTCCCCCAAATTATCCTCCTGCTATGTCTCTGTGTCTAGATGGCCCCTCCCTCCACAGACTACTGTTGGGGTTGCCCATGTATGTACTGATGTATCTGGGTCATTGTTGTAATTCCCAAATATTTAATTGCAAGTTCAACAGTTGTGGGGGGAAAACTACAAAACTAAAGAAGAAAAGGGAATGTCCACTGGTTTAAGTACAGGTGTTAGAGCTGTACTTAAATCAGTTCATTCATCTTCCCATCCTGGGGGCAGACACCAGGGGAGGAAGAGCTTTTCACTTCATGGACATGCTCTGCCAGCTAGGGTTCTAGTAGAGTACAGAAAGAATGCAGGAGTTATAGTTACTGTTGCAGGAAGGGTGGAGGTGGGGCTATGTAAAACATTGCAAGAGGCATTTAAACTGTGTAGAGTATTGAAGGAGTACAGGAATTACAAAAAAAAAATGAACACCTGTTTATCTCCTTTGCTTCAGAGAGAGAGAGAGAAAGGATAGGGGCTAGTTTGTATTCCTTTCCTAAGTGGATTATTAACTGCATTGTCTTTTGCCATCAGGTGGTCCAACCACCCACAGGCAAGTGTTTCTTAAGATCACTCCAGTAGGATGTGGCCTTCAGAGCTTATACTTTTAGTCTTTCTACAGCTCTGGCCTCCCAGGAGGTTTTTGGTTACTACTTTGGACTCTTCCTGACCCTCAGCCCACTGAAAATTTATGTCCAATAGAACTGATATGTACTCACAATATCAACTGGTCTGTGATGAAGTTTCCCTCACTGGGTACTTCTTCCATCCATCCTTCACTCCATTTCCCATTTTGCATATGGGGTCGGGGTGTCATTTCAGCAGTGACAATCATCTCGAGCCAAGGTTTACAGTGCCGAGTGGCTAGCCCTGCAGCGGTAGTTCATTCATACCACTCACTCGCACACACACTCTCACCTATGGCCAATTTAGAGTGTCCAGTCCACCTACTGCATGTCTTTGGAATGTAGGAGGAAACTGGAGTACTCAGAGGAAACCCACATGACTGCAAGGAGGACATGCAGACTCCACACAGAAGGCACGCCAGCCAAGAATCGAACAAGAGAACCTCTTGCTGTGTGGCAACATTGCTAACCACTGCACTACCGCGGCCACCCATCACTGGGTACTTATTACCCTTCTGATATGCCTTTGCACCTAAATGGCCTCTCTCACCACAGACTACTGATGTAGGTCTTTGTAAGTTGGCCATGTATGTACTGATATATCTGGCTTGTTGTAATTCCCAGATCTGTAATTGCAAGTTCAACAATGGGGGAACCTGCAAAACTAAAGAACAGGGGATGTCCAAAACTTTCAAGTTATTATTTGTGGGACGGGGTGATTATCCCTGCACCCCCACCTACGTTACTTATGTATATTAACTCCAAGATTGCCATACTGCAAAGAAAGTAGAGTGCTCCAATACTCAGTACTCACAGATTTTTGCACATTCGGTCTTGCTATTCCAGGACTCACACGAGTCTCAGAATTGAAAACTGTTATCATTATTTGAATGTCTTTTTGGTTTCTGTCTTGCATATTGTGCTTGTTTAGTGGGAAGGTGAACTGGCTGATTCAGGGACCAAATATGTCTTAGTCTAGCTCTTGATGCCATGGCATGCACCATCAAGAGCTGCCTTCACCTCAGAGCTGGAGAGCTGAAGAAAGAAAACTAGCCCATCTGAAAATTACAGGAGTGGAAGTCCCAGCAGTCTATCCATTGAGGATGACTCCGTCAAAGATCTTTCAGTAAGGTGAGCACATACCTTTTCTTTTTCACTCCATTGTTTACCAGCTGGAAGGGTTCCCTATTCCTTCTCAACCACATGAACATCCTCATAGAAAGGAGTGATGTTCGGAAAATAGTTCTAATATACATTTGTGCAGAGGAATTATTCCTTGGTTTGAAAGAAAGAAGAGAAGGAGTAAGCCTTTTTTTTTTTTTACATTGGTGCTTTTAGTACACTTTCTATTAATTCAGGGTCTGGGAAAACAGCTTGTTTTCAGGAGGCTTAGAAGCTACAGCAACAGTATTGATTGATGTTGTTAGATACATAAGGAGAAGTAGCAAAAAAACAAATAAGAAGCCTCCACGGCAAAACAATAAAGCCCCGAACAGCCTGGAATTCTTCTCAAGACTTTATTAAGCACAAAAATCAACCATGAACATTCTCAGTACGTTTTTGTTTAAAACACACTTCAGTAGATGTGGGCTGGCATTAATAGAGCAAGCTGAGGGAACACAGTGAATTTGTCAGCAGCAAGGAAGAAGTTTCTTCCTTGCTGCTGTGACTCATTCACTGTTTTCCCTCAGCTTGCTCTGTTAATGCCAGCCCACATCTGATGAAGTGTGTTTTAAACAAAAACATACTGAGAACGTTGTTGGTTAATTTTTGTGCTTAATAAAGTTTTGAGAAGAATTCCAAGTTGTTCGGGGCTTTATTGTTTTGCCGTGGAGGCTTCTTATTTGGTTTATTGGTACTTGCTTTGAAGCCGTGTGGACTTTACTTTGTTTATAAGGAGAAGTAGCTAATGTTCAACTGTTATTAGAGAAAGGCTGCATTTAGTAGATGCAAATTGGATTTAGAAATCACTAAATTCACAAAGCTCTTCTTTTCTCTTTTTTTTTCACTTTAGGACTGATCCATGATTCAGAACGAAGAAGGTCTGACACTAGCCCTGTAATGCTGCCCCTCAAGGTTTCTCTTATTCAGGACATGAGGTTTGCTTCATTTCAACTTTACTTCAGTTATTGATGTTTAAAATGTGCTTGTCTTGTCAGTGCAGTTCTTTTGTAAATGTTTTTTTTTATCTGATTAAGTATAGTCAGCTTGAGTGCATTATGTAATTGTGCTTAACGTTTGATACAAGAATATTTAGAATGATATGTTAGCCATGTCACAAAATGAAGCAACAGGCCCATATATATTGCACTATCTTACCATCCATTGCCTACCTAGAACCTGCTTGCTCATAGGTTCATAGGAGGTTACTAGACTAATGGCCCTAGGGTCTTTACAAGCCTTGCCATGTTATCCCTGTGTGTTCCCTAATTGACCTTGGTTAGATGGTCATTATTTGCAGAATGAGTCTATGATCAGCACCCACTGCCCCTGTCTGTTAGAGATGTAGGTGCCACCCCCGGGGTGAATTTACTGGCTCCCATCCAGTTGTCTGGGTTGCCCTTAACTAGGATCATTGAGGAACTCTGCTTCATGTGAAGTAGGAGTTTATTCAAGAGGAGTGGTAATCTCTGGAAGATACATCCGCATCTCCAACACATTCTGTTAATGTCACAGGCTATGTTGAGATCCTTGGAGCGAGTGACTCTTGTCCCATTTGATTTGCAGGTGTGCAGCATTTCCATTAGGGCAGAGTCAGAGATTGCTCTGTAGTCCAGGCACAGGTCACCTTTTAGCAACCTGTATGATACAGAGTACAGTGTCAGGGCTTTCAGTCTTTTCATGTAAGTCGTGTTTGGGAGGCCCTGGATTCTCTTGGTTAGAAACCTCTGTGGTCTCTCCAGTTGCTACAGGTGTCTGTTGACATACATACAGAAGGGAGCATTTACTCAATCAGTGGTCTAATAAGGGTTGAGTGCAGTGGAGTTATAACTTCTTTAGTCTTGCATGCGATGCTGTTATTTATGAGATATGCAGTGTAGAAGGCTTTCCTTAGCACTATGGACACATGATGATCGAAGATTATATTTCTATCAACCTGTATCCCTAAGTCTCGCACCACTGGGTTTGAGCTTAGAGGAGTGCTGTCTATACCATAACTAGCAGGTGCTACTTCTTTGCCAAAGGGGATAATGAGGCACTTTTTTGCATTTAATGTTAGTCCGTGACTTTGGCACCAATCATCTGTCTGAGTCAGCCCCTTCTGTAATATGTTTACATCATTGGCTAACTCAGTGATTGTGCCCAGTTTTCAGTCATCTGCAAACTTGGTAAGCCACATGCCATCTACTTTCAACTGGACCTCAGAGAAAGACTCCAAACAATAAAGGGCCCGACACAGATCCTTGTGGTACTTCGCTGGTAACTGGTCTACTAGTGGAGGTGGGCTTCCCAACTTTGACAGTGTGTGTGTTCTGTCTGTGAGCCAGTTGGCAACCCATCTGGTGACATATGGGTTAATTCCCAGCTGGGAGAATTTCTCAATGATCCCTGAGTGGGGGGGTTTGTCAAAAGCCTTGGCTAAGTCAAGTTAGGCAGTATGTACTGCTTTGCCATCATTCAGGGCTTTGGTGACATTCTCAAAGAAGTCCACCAGGTTTAATAAGCAAGATCTACCCTTGACAAATCCAAACTGGGTCAGGTCAACAGTTTGAAGATCGCCTGTGTCCTTGTTGATAAGGTCCGTGATGATTCTTTCCATGGCCTTGCAGATAAGGCTGGTTAGGTTTATGGGTCAATAAATTCCTGGGTTGGTTGATTGATCCCCTTTGTGCAAGGTAATTACTGTTAATGTTCTCCACTCTGCTGAACAAAGCCAGTGCTCAGGCTATGGCTAAAGAAAGTGCCAAGTGGTTCTTCTAGGTCTTGTTTTAGATTGTTTAGTAAGCAACCTGGGATATTATTTAATCTCATAGAGGCCATATTTTTGGCCTTGGAGAGTGTTTGTACGACTTGTTCTTTGGAAATACTCGGTAGTGGACTGGTGTTGGGAATGCTTTGTGGTATGGTTGGTGGGGATAGGGGAGTGAAGTTATTGCCAAATCTGCCTGCTATCATGTTGGCAGTTTCTGCAAGTTCAGTGTACCATCTACTATAAGTTCAGCACACAGCTAGGCATTCCCTTTTAGATTTCAGACATAGTTAAAGAATGCCTTATGGTTGTCTTTAACTAGGGATGCAAATTTAGTCTCATAAATAGCCTTATGTTTCTTACTTCTCATACTCATTGCTGCTGTCCTGTGCATGTAGCTGTGCATGGCCAGAAGGGTCCAGTATTGATGTGGGTTTTAGCATCAGAATGAGAAAGTGGGATGACTTTCTTGACATGCAGAAAAATTGTGTATCCTGTACACCACAATGAAATAACTGTCATCTGAAAAGTTATATAGAATACATGTAAAATCTCCAGTCATCTTATCTCTTTTAGAAATTGAAGGCCTGCACAAGTTATGTGGAAAAAAATCTCCATTACTTTCTTCACCGTAAATAATCATTTGTAGCAAATACTCCTGATAACTGTAAAGGTCAATATGTGCCATTACAGGATGTCTTACTCCACAAGTCAGGTGGGTTTTGGCAATTAATGTTTTTTTTTTTCCCTCAGAATATGTTTATATTTGTAGATTTGCAGTGTAAATGATGCTTACTCTTCATGTAAACATATCTTCAACAACTACCTGTTTACCTGTTGTGTGTGCTTTATAGTACTTTGCTAACCTAAACAAGGGACACTCTTAGGATGTAAAACTTTAGGTGCTAACACTGAACACTACATTGATCTGCCCATATCATGTAGGCTCAGACAAACTCCTTTCTGAAAGAATGCTAAATATGAATATACAAGAATAGCAGTAGCAACTTCATGATCTGTGGCAGTAGAAAATGAGATAAACAATGTAGTAACACTACACACCTCAGGTTTATCTTGATGTCATATGAAACTTCAAAAAAGACAACTTTCTTGCAAAAAGAAAATAGTGAATGGCAAGTATGGTCTGTGGATTACTTCTGAACTAAAGCAAGTTCCTGCTATCTGCAATTCTGCCTAGGAGTAGTATAAATGTAATAAACTGCAGTTACACTCTGAGTATCTCTAAACCCCTTACACATACCTGTAGTCTAACCTTTATTACTGGTGCCATTTCCCTCCCTTGGAAAACTGCTTGTGTTATCCCAGTACCTAAAAATACCAAGCTTTTCACACTCAGAGCACTTCAGATCCATTGGCAAACTCTTTCCTCTTGCCAAAATGTTAGAGAAACTTGTCTGTCAGCAAACCTTCTCTTACACAAATACTTATGACATCTTAAATTAATATTGGCACAGATTTTGACAATGTTTAAACATTATACTTAACCTTTTTCTTGCTGTTTACCATTTTATGTACAAATGTGGACAAAGACCTTCTTAAGGTACTCTGCTCCTTGAAGTTAAGAGGGTCTTCAACCAAGTAGGCCATTCTATCCTACTCCGTAAATTGCAAGATTTGTTATTCTGTGATAACACCATAAACTGGATCAACAGACTGCCTCACGCACATATGTGGTTCTTACGGGAACATCTTATCTAGCCTGGGAGTCCCTACCTCTGGTATCCTTTAGGTCTTAGCCCTGGATCTGTCCTTTTCTACTTTTACGTGAGTGATCTTCTCTTCTCAGTTCCCTCACTTAAACATTTCTTATCTGCAGATGATTTCCTTGCCCTTTGTACTGGCTGTGATACCACTGCCATACATTCACTTCAGCACAAATGACTAAAGCAACATGTTTTTCCAGTTCAGTAAATATATCATCCAAGTCAGTGCTTACAAATCAAAGTGTGCTGTTGGCACCTGTTCTAGACTTTGTGTTGCATCTGCTGTACTTTAAAATATCTTTGGGAGGACCCCAATCACAAAGCCTCTGACCCCAAATGCCGTGACATCTCATTCCTTCACATGGAAGGTTCTTTCTTAGTCACTCTAATGAATTGCTGAATTTGTCAGACGTAGTTTTTAAATAATTATACATGGATTCAGTACATTTAGTTAAGTATAGGGTGACAGTGGGACAGTGGATAGCTTTGTTGCCTCACAGCAGGGGATTCCCCAGTTTGATTCTCGGCTGGGGTGGCTTCTGTACAGAGTCTGCATGTTCTCCCTGTATTCACATGGGTTTCCTCCAACATTCCAAAGATACGCATTAGGTGGATTAGACTCTCTAAATTGGCCATAGGTGTGACTGTGCATGTGAGTGTGTGGTGTAGCAGAATTACCACTGCAGGGCTAGCCACGTGGCGGTGTAAACTTTGGCTCTAGATAATTGTCGCCGTTTAAGTGACACCCTGACCCCATGTACAAAAATGGGAAAGGGGGTTGTGGATGGATGGATGGATTACTTCCTGTTATACTACATAATTTGTTTGAGATGCTTCTTGTTAGTTTGCAGTTTTTCAGTCCAGTTTTATATGACAAAAAGAGAGCCTTTTATTTAGTGTTATCCAGACTGACTCATTCTATACTTCACTTCTTTCACTTTACAGGCATATCCAGAATATTGGTGAAATTAAAACAGATGTGGGCAAAGCAAGGGCTTGGGTACGTTTATCCATGGAGAAAAAGCTACTTTCAAGGCATTTGAAGCAACTGTTATCTGATCAGCCCCTCACAAAGTAAGGAACAACTGCCTTCATAAAGAGATCTATAGACCTGTGCTCTCCCATCATGTGTGCACTATAGTGCTATATTTAGATTCATGTTATAATAATCTTTCTCCTGAAAACTAAACGTCGTTTTGTTTATTGATACTTTATTGATATTCTCTACACCTGTTGAAGTACTAGATTAGATTCATCATTTGCAACCAAGACGCTTCTTATTACTGATTGATTAGAGTTTTGTTTTTGATTATAGACTACTTAGATGCTGTACCTGAGCTGGGTTGTCTAGTCAGTTAAGTTCATGTGGCTGACATTTTTTTTAATTATATATCTTTTTTTAATTTTTTTTAATTTTATATCTTTTTCTAAATATTTATTTGTTTCTTGGTTGGTTTATTTATTATTTGAATGTATTAAGCAGGGTAGAGTGCTAATCACAAATGACCAATCTAATGTTAGTCAGGAGACAAGAGCAGCAATAAAATTGATTTATACAATACAGGTACAGTGTCAGTGCACTGCAGTGTGTACAACAAGAGTAGAGTAATGCAACAATAAGGTAAGTATAGTTAAGCATCCAGTATGAGAAATTCTTTACATTATACAGCTGAGTGAATCTGAAATTAGTTTATGCATTATAAAGAAGTTATGTAAACTGTTCAGGATATTAAGCTGATAATGTGGCTGTTGTGCCTACACAAACTCATTGTCATAGGGACATAAACATTAACTTGCCAGTATCCCACTACTGCTTGTGCCAGGTATTCTCAATTTTAGCATATCCTTTTTTTAATCAGTTTGAAACTGTTTTAAATAGTGCTGTACTTAATGACAGTTGTGGGTAATTGTTTTGGCATTAGTGTGTTAGCGTAATTGTGTAATTGATACCCACAGCTGCTGTATCATTCTGACAATTTTTTTTTGCTTAACTCTGTTTGTAATTGGCGGGGGGGGGTGTCACTCTCCCTTAGCACCACACTGTTCCTGTAAAAAAAATAATGGGGGTTAAGGTGAGGGAGGTGGTTCCCACTACAAATAAAATTATCTGTCTTTGCTTTCTCTGTTAACAAAATAAGTTAAACTAGTCACCTCTTTCATCATGGTGCCAGGAATAAGATTAGTATGAACACAGTGCAGTAAAATACAGGAGTTTGCAGTTGCAGGGATCACTAGATATTCTGGTCTCACAGCTACGCAAGGTCCAGTATTCCTTGTGATCACCATTATTTTGCCAGTGTTTTAATTCTATTGGTAAAGTAATTTCTCCACAGCTTCCCAGTAAAGTGAATGGGAAACTGATCCCAAAAATAAGAGGCCATGCTATTTATTTGGATGACTTCTCATTTCCAGCACTCTTATAGTAACCAAACAGTGCTAGCCAGTCCTTGTCCTGTTACTGTATAAGCCAAGCCTCTAAGATAAGTTGCTAAATGTAGCCAGACTCAGTGCTTATCGATTGATCTCTAGTCATTTGACTGGACACATTGAGAGGAAAAGCTGCTTTAGTGTTCAGAAACAGTTTTCCCTTGCAGATATTTTTTCCTAATGTTTATTGGCAGGATATCCACTATGTCTTGTATGTAGCAGTAACCCCAGAGACAAAAATACTGTGTTCATTATTTTGGTTGTTTTATTGTGATAACACAGCAGCGGTGGCTGTATGTAAAAACAAAGGGTATTTCTATGAAAGCAATAAAGTGGCTATTGACATCTCTTGTTAGGGACAATGACAGTATATATATATATATATATATATATATATATATATATATATATATATATATATATATATATATATTTGTCTGAGTGCAGCAAGTTGAAATGCATCACTTTGTCCCTTCTTTCTTTCATTTTTATCACAATCTGACATCAGAGGGGTACACCAAAAGTCTGTCTGTTAAAGGCTAGGGCAGCAGACTGTATGAGGAAGCACATGGCCATTGCATGTTCAACGTTTAACTATTGTTGGTAATATTTTGGGGATGAGTCACATGTTTATGGGCAACAAGTTGAAATACGTCATGAAGGCCAGTGTATTTTTTATGTATTTTTCAATTTCCTCAGTGTGGCATTTGAAATGTGCATAGAAAATGTCTGTCTGTTTCTAAGAAGCAAACTGTATATGAAGGCAAAGGGCAGTTATAAGAGTACTGTGAAATAGTCATTAGTATGGTTTGCTGGCAGCAGTCTTTATACAGCTGAGGACAACAAGTTGAAGTACATTACCATCATCAATATTTCTTTCCCTTTTATTGCATTCAAGTGGCAAAGGTATACACAGACGATTACTGTTGGATGTAGGGATGAAGAGACTTGTAAGAAAGTAAAGAACAGTTGCCATTACTGCTGAATTATCATTGATGTGGCTTATCAGGGACCAGTGTATGTATGTGAGAGGGACAAATTAATGTACCTTACTGTGGCCATTACAGCCTTTGTTTTCATCATGCATTTAATTTTCTGGTCAATGAGACATCCAAATTGTACACAGAAAGGGCCTACTTTTTTGAGGGGGCATGCTGTGTGTGAAAGCAAACCATAGTATATTATCATCTTTACTTGATCATTGGTATGACTTAGTGGGGGACAATTTATTTGTTTGAAAGCAATAACTATGACCATTATAGCTGTGTGATTTCTTCATAGTCAAAATTAGTGCACTGTCTCAGAATGGGTAAATTCCACTAGACAAATGAATGAAAAAAAAAAGATGTAGCCAGTGTTTGCAGTAGATGTTCTTCGTGTTTCACTGTTGCAGTCATCGCATTTGGGTTATCATTGCCAGGGTAGCCCTCATTCGGCCCGAATACCAGAGGCTTAGTATTTCTGGTCTGTTGCCGTCGCTCCAGGACTGACGTCAGGTTGTCAGTGTTATAAATTAAGTCAGCCGACACCATTACATCGCAAAGCAGAAGCAGTTTGCATGAGTGCCAGTCGGCCGCTACCTGAGTTTTTCGTTTCCGAATTTGAAGTTGAAGTCTTCTAAAGCTAAGTACCCCGTTGGGGATCCTTTTTTCTTGCTCTAACCGTTGTCAGAAAAACTTAACAATTGTCTTGCCTATGGAAAGCAAATACCATACCGAGATTTTCATTCCTACTGCGTCACTTGCTTAGGGGCCAGACCACGAAGTCCCCCACTGTCGCTTTTGTGCTCTGGTCAACGCCAGAACTATAAGTTGTCGGGCCCTTATTGTAGCTAGATATTTTCGCTCTCAGTCCTCGAATTCCGATATGGCTTCAGTAAGCCATCCGACAGCAGATCTTCCAAAAAAACGTAAAGATAAAGACAGAGACAGACCGCACAGGTCCAGAACTGCCAACGACGCTTCCATTAAGCTAGTCGTCATATCGCCAGTCCTCAGTGAGGTGCTTTCGCAGCCCCTGATGCCTGCTTCTGTGGATTCTCAGGCCGCTACCAAGACTCTTTTGGAGTCCGGTATGCCACGAGACTCTTCATTGACTAAGGATCCTGCGGATGTCTCTACCTTGGATGAGTCCGGAGCTGCTAAGCAGGCACTGACATCTGAGGAAGTACTTCGCACTACCGATATTTGACACAGACTGACAACTTCTTTCGCATCTACCTTTCTTTCGAAAACTACAGTGTTTCTAAGGCCCAGGGTACGAACCACACCCAATAAACCGATGACCCAGTCTCAGGCACCTGCTTCCTTGCCTCAGTCTCAGATGCTTAAAATGGCAGAAGACCTTATAATGCTTATCAGGGGAAGCCAGGCTACCCCTTCCAAAAGAAAAAGAGATGTATCCCCAGTAGTTTTATCGGAACAGGAGTTCAATGACTGTGATGCATCTGATTATGAAGATATGCAACTCCTCTCAGCTTGTGAGGATTTTGAAGCAGAGGAATCCATCCCTTCAGCCTCTCTACCCGAGGACTTCTCCTTTGGGGAAACCCTACATACCTTAAGGGAACATTTCCAATGGGAATGTCAGGACTACCCTTAGTCAAAAAAGAGACTCAGGGAATTCCTAGATCTTCCACAGAACAGACCTCTGCCCATTCCTCCTGTCCTGGATGTTGTGGATGATGTTTTTATGGAATCCAGTTTGACTCCTGACACCCTCCCTCCTGCTCCCAGGAAACCAGACATGTACTGTAGAGTCTTTGACTCTCACAAATTTCTATTCAAAAATCCTACTGCTGACCCCGAGCTTATCTCTCAAAGACCTAAAGGAATTAAAGCAACTTCTGCTAAGAATACCTCCCCCTCCGATAGGGATTCCCAAGCATTAGACAGATGGGCTAAAAAAGTATACACCTCTGCTACTCTTGCTATTAGAGCACTAAATTGTCAGTTCCATATGCTAAAATATCAGCAACATACCATGGAACTCCTCAAAAAATTATCTTCCTTTCCTGCTTGTGCAGAAAATAGTTACAAGAGTTAATGCATTCTGTAAGTCAAGTAACTAAGCACACCTTACAATGTGGTTTTGATGCCCTAGAAGCATCTTGCAGGGCAGCAGTCATTGGTTCTGTCCTTAGAAGGCATGCTTGGCTAAAGGAACAGCCCTTGCCAAACCATATCAAATCCAAATTATTGGACGCACCACTGCACAAAGACAACTTATTTGGCACCAAGGCAGAGGAAGTCTTCAAAAATATGGAAGAAAAAGCTAAATCTATGCAGACAGTTAAAGACTTCTTGCAGGTCCAGCCACTGAGGTTCAGTAGGCATTGCCCCTCCAAGTACTGGTCCTTTCCTGCCCCGTCCAGGTCAGCTAAGCCCAGACCCCAAGGTAGCAGGCCTTCCAGACAGCAGCCCCAGGGAATGCAGAGATCTAAGTAATGGAGTTCCTCCTCTTCAAAACCAGGGAGTGCTAAGCCACCCCCTCATGGTAAGAACTCACAATGACTTCACACTTCCATCCCCTCCCTCTGCCCACCTGCTCTTGTCCCTAGGAGGAAAACTCTCCTTACACGCAAGCACCTGGGCCACCATTACCAATGTCCACTGGGTTCTCAACATAGTGTCCCAGGGATACAAATTTTATTTCCACACTCTACCAACCCCAAAAGGGTTCACAGACCTTCCCCCAAACCAGTGGTCAGTGGCCAAAAAGCAAGTCCTTTCCCTGCTTTCGATGAGGGCAATAGAGCATGTTCCTGCAGAACAGGTAGGCCAAGGTTTCTACTCCAGACTCTTTCTGGTACCCAGAAAGAGGGCACCTGGCGCCCCATCCTCGATCTGTCCATTCTAAACACTTTCCTGGTGACACCAAAATTCAAAATGCTCACCTTCCAGCAACTTCTGCCTATGCTCTCCAAGGATGCTAGGTTAGCCACCCTAGACCAAAAAGAGGCCTACCTACACATCCCAATCAGGGAATCCTGCAGGAAATATCTCTGTTTCAGGGCAGGATCACTGCACTTTCAGTTCTCTGCGCTTCCCTTTGGCTTATCCACTGCTCCCAGAGTTTTCACAAAATGTCTGGCACCCGCCATTGCTTTTTGCAGACAAAGAAATATTCAAATTTACCCATACTTAGACGACTGCCTGATTCAGGCAGATAGTTAGGAAAAGCTGCTAAAGCACCTGACCTTTGTAAAGGACCTACTGACCTCCCTGGGGTATACTGTCAGTGAAAAGAAATCCAAACTAGTACCCACTCAAAAAATTGTATTCCTGGGAGCAAGCCTGGACACGGCATCCCAGATGGCATTCCTTACACGAGAAAAATAAACCTACCTGAAAACCAACTTCTTTCAACTAGCCACCAGACCCCAGTTATCCACAAGGAAAATCATGCAAGCGCTGTGGTTCATGGCTTCTTGAATTCTACTCATTCCATATGCCAGACTGCATATGCGGAAACTACAATGGTACCTAAAAAGCCTTTGGTGTCAACACTCCCAAGACCTTGAAACTCTTATACCAATGATACCTTGCTTAAGGAAAGATTTCCTTTGGTGGGCAGCAGCATGCAACCACAACAAGGGACTACCCTTCTCACAACCTCATGCCTCACCATAGACGCATCAGACTATGCCTGGGGTTCACACCTGGACGGCAGATGCATTCACGGCTAATGGAGCCAAAACCAAATACATCTGCACATCAGCCAAAAAGGGATGTTAGCTGTTCAGCAAGCTCTGACAGCCTTCAAACCTCTACTCTCCCCAGGGCCTCTACTGATCAAAACAGACAACACCACTGTGATGTGTTATATCAACAAGCAGGGAGGGACTCACTCATACCCTCTGTGCTGGCTCGCCATGACCCTTTGTCACATAGCCTCAGCCATGCAGCTACACCTGCTAGCACAATTCCTGCCAGGCTCTCTAAACTCTCTGGCAGACAACTTAAGCAGAAGTCTTCTGGACCCACATGAGTGACAGCTAGACCAAAGAACCTTCACCTTTGTAACCCAGAAATGGGGCACCGAGAAGGTCTACCTCTTTGCTTCCCACTCCAACCATCAGCTCAGCAAATTCTGCACCAGGGAACCTCACAGCAAGGCCTGGAAAGTGGATGCTCTATCCTTCCAGTGGTCCAACCTATCGGTCTGTGTATTCCCCCTTCTACCGCTCATTACAAGGGTACTGCTAAAAATAAGGGAGAAAAATGAGAACAGTCCTGATTGCCCCAGACTGGCCATGCCAGCACTGCTACCTTCTGCTGCCAAACCTGTCACCAGTGCCACCATGGCATCTCACTCAGATCCCAAAAATCCTGAATGGAGAATTCATACATCCCCAATTGCAGACCCTCAATCTGGCAGCCTGACTTATTCCCTGACCACTGCACAAGCTGCCAATCTAAGCAAACGAGTTCTAGATGTTATACGTGAGGCCAGAC
The DNA here is from genome assembly GCF_019279795.1 of Protopterus annectens. Classification (NCBI taxonomy): domain Eukaryota; kingdom Metazoa; phylum Chordata; order Ceratodontiformes; family Protopteridae; genus Protopterus; species Protopterus annectens. Next base: position 831,211,353 of record NC_056751.1, read on the forward strand.
ATCCTAGCACTAGAAAGTCTTATGCTGACAAGTGGAAAAGGTTTTGCACCTGGATCCAGGCTAAGGGAGCTGGAACTGCACAGCCCTCCCTACCTTTCATCCTGGATTACCTGGCTGACCTACTACACAGGGATCTGTCCTGCTCTTCCATAAAAATTCATGCCTCTGGCATCTCTGCCCATTTCAGCACAGAGCCACCTGTTTTCTTCCACCCTCTCATCAAACAGTTCCTAAGAGGGGCTAACAACTTGAGGCCACCCAGAAGAGCACCTACCCCAGCTTGGGACCTTAACTTTGTTTTGGAAAAACTCACCCTGCCACCCTTTGAACCAGCAGCGTCAGCAGAGTTAAAGTTCCTCTCTTGGAAGACAGCCTTGCTTCTTGCCATCAATTCAGCTAGAAGAGTATCCAATCTACAAGCACTAATGGCTGTAGAACCCTTCATCATTTTCCATGCTGACAGGGTCTCCCTCAGGACTAACCCATCCTTCATGCCAAAAGTGGTGACCAGTGTGGCTCTCAACCAATCCGTTTGTTTGCCCACCCTTTTCCCAAACCCACAATACAAGGGGGAAAGGATTCTGCACTCTCTAGATGTGCACAGACAGCTCAGATTCTACCTAGACAGGACTAAATCATTTAGGAAGACCGATCAATTGTTAGTCAGTGTTGCTACAGGAGCAGAGGGCAAGGCCATATCCAAACAAACCATTTCCAAATGGATAGCACACTGCATCCATTTCTGCTACAAGCAGCACAGGAAACCTTCCCCCAAGGGGGTCAGGACACATTCTAGTAGAGCAAACTCCACCTCTGCAGCTTTCCTCAGAGAGGTCCTCACTAGGGACATCCTGGAGGCTGCAACATGGACATCTGTTCATACCTTTACGAAGCATTACCACCTGCCTATCTTCTCCAAATCCAGGGCAGGCTTTGCCACAGCAGTCTTGCAGGGCATCCTAGCCATCCCCCAGTCTTCTTGACTGCCTCCATCCTTTTCTTCAGCTTTGGGAATCAACCCAAATGTGATGGCTGCAACAGTGAAACATGAAGAACATAGTACAGTTGTGTACACTTACCATAAATGTAGATGTTCGAGTGTATTCACTGTTGCAGTCCTGGATGTTCATCGTGTTTCACTGCTGCAGTCATTACACTGGGGTTATCCTGCCGTCAGGCGGTCCCACAGTCGGCCAGAGTTCCAAAGTCTTGGTCCGGCGTCGGTTGGTGTCGCTTCTTCCCTGACGTCAGTGCACCAGGGGTATGTAAGATGCAGCCGATGCCATTTTCTTCAGTCTTTCTTGCAGCGCGGTGCCCGAAGCAAAAGCAGTTCGCAAGTGCCGGTCGGCCAACTCCTGAGATTTTCAAATTCGAATTTCAGAACCGAAGTCTTCAATAAAGCTAAGTACCCCATTGGGGAAACTTTTTCTTGCCTCAGACCGATGTCAGTAAAAGTTAATAATTGCATTTCTTGTGGGAAGCAAATACCTCATAAGGATTTTCATTCTTACTGTATTCCATGCCTAGGCCCAGACCACGACGTCACTAGTTGTCGGTTTTGTGCTAGCTTTAACAAGCGCACTATTAAACGTCGGTTTGATTTTGCTCGCCATTACTTTGGCCGAAGGTTCAATTATACCATGCCATCAGAACAACCGACGACCGGAATACACAAAAAACGCAAAGACAAAGATAAGGACAGGCATCCGAGGTCCAAAACTGACGATGAAGCCTCTTCCAGTCGCCGGTTCTCAGTGAGGTGCTTTCGCAGCCCCTGACACCCGCTACCTCAGAGCCACAGGCCGCCTCCGACTCCCACGTAGAGATTTCTAGGCCTCTGGAAACTCAAGGTATTGGGCCTACGGAAATTAACCCTTCAGATGGGTCCGGAACCGCTGAGCAGGCATCGGCTTCTGAGGGTGTTTTCAGATCTTCACAGCTTACCATCAAAACAACAACCAAGTCTAAAACTCCATTAAAGACAAAGAAACAAGTACAACATTCACCTGGAAAGGCCCCCATGCCTAAAAAAACAGATGCTCAAAATGGCCGAAGACCTAATTACTCTGATCAGGGGTTCCCATCCCCCTCCTGATAAAAGGCCTAGGCAGGATACAGACTATGATTCCTCTGACCGGGTTTCCATTTTTTTCTGATTCCTCTTCAGACCAGGGATACTCTTTACTCCCCTATGAGGACTCTGATGCTGAAGAATCTATCCCTTCAGCCTCTCCTCCTGAGGATTACTCTTTTGGGGAAACTTTACATACCATGAGGGAGCATTTCCATTGGGAGAGCCAGGATTATTCATAATCCAAGAAAAGGCTCAGAGATTTTCTTTTATTGCCTCAGCACAGGAACCTTGCTATTCCGCCTGTGTTAGATATTGTGGATGATGTGTTCTCTGAATCCAGTTTAACCCCTGATTCTTTGCCCCCAGCACCAGTCAAGCCAGATAGGTACTACAGAGTCCCTGTCTCTCACAAATTTCTTTATAAAAACCCTGCTGCTGACCCAGAAACTATTTCCCAGGGTCCCAAAGGGGTAAAGGCTTCCACTGCTAAAAATCCAGTTCCCTCTGACAGGGATTCTAGAGCATTAGATAGATGGGGGAAGAGAGTTTACACTTCTGCAACTTTAGCAGTAAGGGCTTTAAATTGCCAGTTCCACATGCTTAAATACCAACAATATTTAATGTCTCTGTTAAAACAGAAAATGCTTACAAGCTCAGAAGGTCCTGACTATAAGGAAATGCAGGATTTATTGCATGCAGCTGAACAAGTGGGAAAACATACTCTGCAATATGGTTTTGATTCATTAGAGGCTTCTTGTAGAGTCGCAGTTACAGGATCTGTGATTCGAAGGCATGCTTGGTTAAAAGAACAAGGTTTACCTGATCATGTTAAGGCAAAATTATTGGATGCTCCTTTACAGCATGATATCTTGTTTGGTGTTAAGGCAGAAGAGGTATTAAAGAAAATGGAGGATAAGGCAAAATCTATACAAACAGTGAAGGATTTCTTACAGGTACAGCCACCTCGATTTAGCAGAAATTGGCCTTCTAAAAATTGGTCCTTTCCAGTGTCAGACAGACCACAAAGAGGCAGATACAGATGCCCAAGAGGCAGATCTCAGCCCCAAGGCTGTTACAGACCACGACAGTGGGGTGCTTCAACCCCAAAAGGAGGAGAAGACAAGTCACAACCTTATAGGAAACAGTCCCAATGACTTCCCCCTTCACATGCCAAGCACTTTCCTTTTGGCAGCTCCCTTAGGGGGAAAACTAGCTCTTTTTTCACAAAATTGGCATATAATCACCCAAAACAAATGGGTTCTGGCTATTGTGTCTCAAGGTTACAGGTTCCACTTTCACACTCTACCAAGGCCAAAAGGAATGCCAGACCTGCCACAAAATCAGTGGGCAGAGGCACAAAAACAAATTACAGCCCTCATGGACATGAGAGCTATTCAAAAAGTGCCACAACAGGAACAAGGACAAGGATTTTACTCAAGACTTTTCTTGGTCCCCAGAAAGGACAAAGCCTGGAGACCCATACTGGACCTATCTACTCTAAATACTTACCTGGATGTTCTGAAATTCAAAATGTTGACACTACAGCAACTTCTTCTCATGCTGGGCAAGAAGGCTTGGCTTGTTACTTTGGACCTCAAAGAGGCATACCTGCATGTCCCAATCAGACAAAATTGCAGAAGATACCTCAGATTCATAGCACAATGCATCACCAATTCTCTGCACTGCCCTTTGGCTTATCTACTGCGCCCAGGGTCTTCACAAAATGCCTGGCACCAGTAATTGCATTTTGCAGACAAAAAGGAATTCAAATATATCCCTACTTGGACGACTGTCTTATTCAAGTAGAGAGCAAGGACATTCTTCTAAAGCATCTGGCATTTGTAAAAAGATTGCTAATTTGCCTAGGGTACATAGTAAATGAAAAGAAGTCAAAACTAGTGCCCTCACAAGAGATAATATTCCTGGGTGCCAGCTTAAATACAACGGACCAGATGGTTTATCTTATGCCAGACAAAGACAACTGACTCAGTACTTTCAATTGATGGCAACAAAAACCCAACTCCCTGCAAGAAAAATTCTGCAGGCCTTGGGGTTCATGGCATCCTGCATACTACTAATACCATATGCCAGACTGCATATGAGGAAATTACAATGGTACCTAAAAAGTGTTTGGACTCAACACTGTCACAGTTTGGAAACAGTAATACCACTTATTCCCTGCCTACAACAGGAGTTTCAATGGTGGGCACAGGCATGTCACCACAACAAGGGACAGCCTTTCACTTTACCCACAGCCAGGCAGACACTAACAACAGATGCTTCGGATTACGCCTGGGGAGCACACATGGCAGGAAAATGTATTCAGGGCAAGTGGGCCACAGACCAAATGCATCTTCACATCAATCAAAAAGAGATGCTAGCTGTACAAAATGCCCTAACAGTTTTCAAGGACCTTCTGCATCAAGGACAACTATTTCTAAAGACAGACAACACCACAGTTATGTGCTGCATAAACAAGCAAGGGGGCACTCATTCCTATCCCCTCTGCAGACAAGCCATGACTTTGTGGAACACAGCACTGACCTATCAAGTTAATCTGCAAGCACAATTCCTGCCAGGAAAGAAAAATATTCTGGCAGACGACTTAAGCAGAAACATCATGGATCCTCACGAGTGGAAATTAAATCCACAAGTATTCAGCATGATAACATAAAAATGGGGGTGCCCAGATGTAGATCTTTTTGCCTCCCCTCTGAACTGCCAACTACAGAAATTCTGCACAAGGACTTAACACACAAGCATGGAAAGTGGATGCTCTCTCATTCAGCTGGAAAACCCTAAATGTTTATGCCTTCCCACCACTGCCTCTCCTTTCAAAGGTACTCCTAAAAGCCAGACAGGAAAGGCCAAAAATGATCCTGATTGCCCCAGACTGGCCACGCCAGCACTGGTACCCAATCTTAAAGAACTTGGCTCAAGGCCCAGCATGGATTTTACCTCAAATTCCTCATCTTCTGACTGAACAAAACAATCAGATCCTGCACAGCCAGCTCAAAACCTTAAACCTGGCTGCATGGCAGATTACTTAGCCAAGCAGCCAACACCTCTCTCTAAAGCTGTTATGGATGTCATTTTGGAGGCCAGGAGGCCCAGCACCAGGAAATCCTATTCAGAAAAGTGGAAGAGATTCTGCACCTGGAACCAGGCTCAAAGCTTTGACCCTCTCGTTCCAAATATTCCTCAGATATTACAGTACTTAACTGAGATGCTGGACAAAGGCCTATCCTTTTCATCCATTAAGATCCACGCCTCTGCCATCTCAGCTCATTACAACACGGATCCTCCTATTTTCTCTCATCCATTATTAAAACAGTACCTCAGAGGGGCTAAAAACATAAGACCGCCCCAGAGAGCACTAACACCAACTTGGGACCTCAACTTTGTCTTGGAAACACTACCTTTACCTCCTTTTGTGCTTGCCAATTCAGCAGAATTAAAATATGTGTCATGGAAAACTGATCTGCTTCTGGCAATAACCTCAGCACGAAGAGTCTCAGAGTTACAGGCACGAATGGCAGTGGAACCTTTCATCATTTTTCATCAGGACAGGGTTTCTTTAAGAACAAACCCTACATTTATGCCAAAGGTGGTGTCCAGTGTGGCTCTTAACCAAACTATTCACTTGCCAACATTTTATCCAAATCCCCAGAATAAAGGGGAGAGACTTCTGCACTCATTGGACATACACAGGCAGTTACACTTCTACTTGGACAAAACAAAAGCTTTCAGGAAAACTGAGCAATTGTTTGTAGCATATGCTGCAGGATCACAGGGAAAGGCTATTTCAAAGCAGACCATTTCAATGTGGATAGGACACTGTATCCGTTTCTGTTACACACAGCATGGAAAAACTGTACCTAGCAACATTAGGCCACATTCCACCAGGGCAACAGCCACTTCAACTGACTACCTTAGGGGAGTACCTACCAAGGATATTTTGGAAGCTGCAACTTGGAGTTCATTGCACACCTTTACCAAGCATTATCACTTGCCTCTTTACTCTAAATCCAGAGCTGGCTTTGCCACTGCAGTGCTGCAGGGCCTCATAACCACCCCAAATCCTTTATAGACCCAGCCACCCAACCTCAGCTTTGGGATTCAACCCAAGTGTAATGACTGCAGCAGTGAAACACGATGAGCATAGTACAGTTTTGTACCCACCATAAATGTAGAAGTTCGAGTGTATTCACTGCTGCAGTCAAGGTTACCCTCCCTCCATCCCCACTTTCTTAGCTGGGACTTAGCTATACCTTTCTACCCTGTACAACCTATGAGGTGTATTTGTTTGTAACTGAAGGTATTGTTTTTAGTTTTTATGTATGTTTTATTAGCAATATGTATTGCCTACCTATGTGGGGGCACTTCACATCCGGGACAAGAAAAACTGAAGAAAATGGCATTGGCTGCATCTTGTATACCCCTGGCGCATTGACGTCAGGGAAGAAGCGACAGCAACCGACGCCGGACCAGGACTTTGGAACTCTGGCCGACTGCGGGACCGCCTGACAGCAGGATAACCCAAGTGTAATGACTGCAGAAGTGAATACACTCGAACATCTACATTTTTGGTAGGTAGAAAACTGTACTTTTCCCTCCCTCTATCCCCCTTGTCTCTCTCTCTCTCTCTCTCTCTCTCAATTTCTCTCTCTATCCTTACAAGGATGTTTTGGTACTTATTTTCTACTGGTGGTGTTCTTCCATCATAACCCTCTTGGGGGCTCCTGACAGTTAGGGCAAGAAAAACTGATGTAATGGCATCGGCCACCTTAATTTATAACACTGATGACCTGACGCAGGCCTGGAGCAACGGCAACCGACACAGAAGTACTAAGCCACTGGTATTCGGGCTGACTGAGGACTACCCTGGCAGGGATAACCCAAATGTGATGACTGCAACAGTGAATACACTCGAACATCTACATTTATGGTAAGTGTACACAACTGTACTTTTAGGAATAATACATTAAAAGCACAACACATGTTTTGGCATTAAAGATGTCATTTTGTTGCTATAGTTCATAGCCTCTCTAATGTAGATGTTTTTAGATTCAAATTACAACAAACTTGCATATTTATTTATTTTTTTCATATAGGTGAATACATAAAGAGGAATATATTTTGTTTTTTTGCAATAAAGGAACTAAGACCACTAGCTCTGTGTCCCAGAAAATGTTTTCCAGCATTAGGAACAAAAGAAAAGAAAAAAAAAAGGAATGCATTACTGGGAGCTATGATTTGGCACTCTGAAATTAATTGTGCATCTGTTCTGTTACTTATTCTCCTAAAAGCATAATCTAACTGCAGTTTATAACTGAATATTCAAATTCATTGTTTAAAAATGGCTAGAAGATGGTAGGATGTTTCAGAGATCTTAGTTTACATTGGTAATCTCCACAGACAGGCCTGCATGGCTATTAGAGTGCGTAGTTACATTATACCCATTTCCATTACGGGAGTATAAAAGTTCTGCTCAGGATGGTGGAATGCAGTCTGTATCCAGATCATGAAAACATGTATTATAAAAAAAAAAAAATCATAAATATTTCACAAGGCAAGGCAGCTGTTGTTTTGATACATATGTGATATGCCCAAAATATGATGTACTGACAAAGGCAGAGTAGTCTTGTGTAGCTATTTCGGTGCTCTTTTGTTTTTCAGTCTGGTTCTCTGCACATTTTCAGGATTTTTTTAGATCAAGAAATTCTGTATATATCTGAATCATATTATTTGCATGTTGTTGTGAAGTAAGAAACAAAAACAATTTGGGTGCTTTGTTTTTCCAGTTGGTTCTCAACATTTTGGATCTTTTCAGACTAACAAGTTCATGATGCATCTTACTCATGTAAGTGTTGCTGTGAAAGTGGAAGCAAGGAGTATGATCTTTTGTCAGAAAAAAAATATTGCATGTCTTTTTATATGCTATAACAAAAATGTATATATTTTTGCTTGTTCTGACAGACATCCACTTGCTTGAGATTCTGCTGTCATTTTAACCAAAGTGGTGTTAGATCATGCAATGTGCAGTAGACGTTTGTCCATCCAAGGGTGTTTACTTAAAAAGTCATAATAATATCTTTAAAGCAGTACATAGATGATGTCATTTGAAGCTAGGGCAAAGCTGAGGTTAGTATGGCTTTTTGAAACTGCAGCATTTTTCAACCATCAGTTGAAACAAAACGGCTGCATTATTAAGGCATACAGATGAAAACAGAATTTGTTTTTTCTTCCTTAAAATTCAGGATACAGCTGCTGCATCACCTTTGAGACCAGAAATGTAATCCCCAATCTGTTGGTATTCAGTAAGTTGTGATAATCTCATGAAAAAATATTGAGCTGTTTTGGAGATAGTGGCATTTTGCCTTTGAGGTAGGAGCCTATTTTAAAGATACTTATGCCAATAACATTCACTGATCTTTTCATGAAAAATGCTGAACTGTTTTGAAAACATTTATGTACAGAGAGCAGAAATGGGCAAAAATAGACAGTGTTCTGGTGAATAGCCACCTGAAAATGTGCAGTAGTTAAGGGGTTAAAGTAAACAGGTGCTTAGAATAAGATCATCTGCTAAATGATGAAGTGTTGTACTTACCTGTGCTCTCTGTCACAATTGTCTCTTTAATTACATTAAGATCCAGGTGAAGCAAGGGAAGTGCAAATGAAGTAGAAGATAGCACAGTGTGTTTTGTCATTGTTTAATAATGCATTGTGAAGTTTAATGAGGTGGAAGAGAAAAAGAGCAGTCTCAGATGTTAGCCTTGAAGCTAGAGGAGGAAGTAGGCGATTCCTGGTGAATTATAGAATATATGCCATCAAATGCTAGATAGGATAGTAATGGTGACAGGCAAAGAGAAACATATCCAGAGTCACTGGATACCTTAATATTCCATTAGTGATCTGGTAGGTGCCCACACCTGTATGGAGTGAAGAACAGAAGAGTGCATTTAGACAGCAGTAATTATGCTGTAGTATGGTTCCTGTGGTTGTGTATTGCTGGGAAGTGCCACAAGTACCAGTGTATGAAACAACATGATGGCCAGCTCTAATCTGTTAGAAAACAAAATGAAAAATAATATAACAGTGTAGAGGGAACTTAAAAAAAAAAAATATATATATATATATATATATATATATATATATATATATATATATATATATATATATACTGGGAGCTACAAAGTGGTGCAGAGCTGTGGGAATGCTTCAACATAGGAATGATTAAGATGATACAAAATTCCCAACAATCCCTTGCAAATGTACCCAACTGAGAGGGATGTTGCATTCATCTGTATGCAAAATACTCAACAATTCCTACAAACTGACGCAAGTGAGAGGACTACTGCATTCACCTCTGACTTCTACCAGCAAATGAACAGTTGCATAGAAAAGTCAGTACCCATCCGTCCTAAATATAACTGTACTTTCAGGAATAATCCTTCTCTTAATAAGGACATCTCCCATATTAATAAATGAAAAACAAAAAAGGAAAATCATGAAAACTGTACAACAAGATGCAAGAAAGCCCCATCTCTGTACCTCAAATTACACCGAAACATGCCATTAAGCAACTTAAAAACAATGTTAGAAAGTGTAAAGCAGAGGATGAACCTAAGGTTGCTGCAGATTCCAAAGGAAACAGCAAATAGTTCTTCAGCTATGTCAGAAAATGAAGAAATAATGCCCAACAGTGCACCGAGCTTATCCGTAATATCACCCGTCTTGACCTCAAGGATATACGTAATATATTAGCAAACAGATTTAGTGCTAACTTTACCCCTCCTAACCACATTCTTGCCCCCACTATCCCTGAGAATTTAGTTTCCCCCTTTAATCACCTTGGAACAAGAATTTGAATCCCTATTAAAGGCTAAAAATAATATTTCCATGGACCAGACAGCATACCAGGCTGCATTCTCATCTGTGGCAAGTGTATGCTGTCTGAGCATCTACTTGAACTGTTCAGACTCATCCTATATACAGGCTTTGACAGGCTTTGTTCCTGATGCGTGCAGAACAGCCACTGTGATTCCCTTACACAAGGGTGGCCTCTCTACAGACCCAAATAATTAAAGACCCATCAGCCTTATATGCAAAGACATGGAATGTGTCATACAGAACTCATTTATGCAGCCATGGGAAACATTATCTAGATGCCAGTCAGTTAAGTTTTGTGAAGGGCAGGTCCCATCTCCTGAACTTAGTAAGCCTCTTTGAAAAGCTTACAGAGGGTGTGGACAGTGGTCATTTGTGCATATTGCTTATCGTGACCTGGCCAAGGGGTTTGACAGTATTCTACATGCTGGTATTACTGAAAAATTGGACAAGCTTAATGTAAATCCCTACGTTGTCCACTGGATTGCAGTGGCTATCCTTCAGCTCCCAAGTTGTGAAAGTTGCTGGTTTGCCTCTCTGAATGTAAATTTGTAAATCATTTCTGGGCCTTTTTCTGTTTGTTGTTTATTTTTTAGACAACCAAAAAAAATATTTCATGAAGTGTGGTTGACCAGGTTTGCTGGGCACTGTTAACTTCTCATCCACTGATGCAAAACAGGCTGGAATATGTACTTGTATGGTGTATCAAAAACGGTGTCATACTAAATGAAAACAGAAGTGCAGCATTGTAGCGTTTGGTAGAAAGGTTACTCCCTCCTCATTTGTTGTAAATGGTTCTCCACTTCAGATAGATATGCTCATAGGAGACCTAGGTACTTATGTTGGTAACTCTCTCTTTTGATCATCATGTTTCCACCACAGTCAAGAAAACATTCTGTCAAACTTCCAAGGAAATGTATTCAAGATTCAAGTACGTCATCCTGCCATTGTACTCTTCCCTTATCAGACCCATCATTGCATACATTTCCCCCTTTGGCATGTACAAATCTAAGCATGTTGCTCAGCTGGAATACTCCAAAAATTTCTAACCAAAAAAATTAGAGGTCTTAATCCTTCAATTACCCTGATAGATTAGCACAACACTCCTTATACATAGTAACCTACAGGTTGCTGCAAGGTGATCTATGTCTCACTTTTCGAACTCATGATTGCTCAAGTATTAAATTCCTATTAACTCAGATTCCAGTAGATTAAGGCTGTGTGGGGTGAAATGGCAGCCATCTGGGTTATAGAGCATAAGAGGAAGATGGAAATGAAAATAGGCAGATGGGAGGATAAGACAGAGGGAACAATTCATTTGACAGAGTCAATAGGAATCTGGGAATAGACTCAATAAATCCTAAGGTACACTGGGAAAACAGAACAAGTGGCAAGATATTTGGTTACTGGAAAAAGAGGATGTTTGAACAAGCTGCATATCATTCAGATGTGATTTTGAGAGGAATAACAAAGCAGAGTTATCATGGGACATTGAGGTAGGTATGGATGAAGACAGATACAACATTCTTAGTCTTAGAGGACAAAGTGGTCCACAAGACTGCAGAATGGTAGTGGCTGTTCCCTTTGTGGCAGAAATGTAGGTCTAGGAATGAGATGGATAATAAAAAATGTTACTTTCTGTTCTGTTGCAGGAGACCTCTGGACCAATTTTCCCAGGTTTTGTTGTCCATCCAAACAGGCAATATGATTATGGTTTGGTACATCACCAAGCAGGGAAGAACCAGATCATGCCTATTATGTTGGAAAGCAGTGAGTGTATGGCAACAGGAGATGGCCTCAGACCACTTTCTTATTGTAACACACATCCCCAGAGTCTCAATTTGTCTAGCAGACAGCCCCAGCAGGTCACTCGTCATGTCTCACAAGTAGTCCCTCAATCCATTGGTGGCCAAACAGATTTTTCACTGTTGCGGCTTCCCTTTCTGCGATCTTTTCACCTCTCCCCAGAACACCAAATGCAGCAATTTCTTCTCCTTGACTTCTCCACTGTGAACAGTCATTCAGGGATATGCTGTTTCCGCAATGGCCTCCAGAGCTCTTTTAAGCCTACCCACCTCTACCATTAATTTCCAGATTCATTCAGAAAGTAGTAAGGTGCAGTGCAGTAGTCATCATCATAGCCCCATTTTGGCCTAGACAAATCCAGTTTCTTGTTCTGAAACCATATCTTCTGTACTCCTCTTGGCTTCTAGAGCCCATTCCAGGTCTAGCCACTCACCACTCATGCCTCATCCAGACATCCTAAATCTAGAGTTCTCCACTTGTTTTCTGCAATTCTGATAATAGTAGAGATTATCACCTCACTGAGAAGATAGTCAAAATACTTATGGCTTTCCAGAAAGACTCCTTCAGGTCTACAAACCGTCACACCCTCCTGGCCAACTACTACTGTCCTACTCTTTAGCTAAAATGTGGAACTCTGTCCCCTCCCACCTACGCAACCTACCAAACCATACCAATTTCAAATTTCTCTTTCTTCCAAATGGGAATGCCCATGTCACACTTCAACATAACCCATTTCAAACCCCCTCGCTTTTTCTACCTTGCTTCGTAATCTTCTCCAATTACCATCTGCTGTTGCTTATATCTCAACCAAAGACAATCTCTCCCCTACCAGGGACAGATCTTTCCTCTTCTATCTGATGTACTATACTTTCCAAATAAATATACTGATACTTCCTCCATGCACACGGTTCACCTTACCTACTGAGGGCTAGTAACTATATGTTTAAATGTTACTCTACTAAAGTCTTATAAATTAATGTTTAACCTTTCTGTTTGAACCATTGTTTTTCCTATTGTAACATGTGAAATGTAATGTCTTGGAGTTTTTCTCCCTGGGCCTCCACTGAAAACGGGCTGTTTATGGCCCAGTGGACTTCCCGGTCATCAAACTTAAATAAATAAATAAATACCGGAGTAAGTGGAAATGGTTTTGCTATCTAGGCTGATAGCCAAAATATTGACCCTTTCAGTGCTTCAGTACAAGACATCCTCCAGAAAGCGGGCCAGAAATTCTTCTCTGTCTTCTGGCAAGGTTGTGTTCACCCGGTTACGCTTGCTTTTTCAGCTTTTCCCATCCTCCCAGAAGCAGCCGGCCGTCCGGCGTCTTAGTGAACGGCGTTTGTTTAGAGAAGAATTTCTTAGCGTCTGGCTGTGTCAGAAAAAGTAATAATATTAAAAGCTGAGTAATAGTCTAGCGCCGCATTCTTGCTTACTCAGAGCACCATAAAAAGTCCGGGATGGTTTTGACGTATTCTTTTAACTAAAAATTCCCACCTTTTAATTCATCCACGCTATGTGCCAAAAAGAACGTAAACCTTTACTTTGTTAGAAGCTACCGCCAATAAACGCGATTCGGTTGTAAAAACCTGCGCGAAGACCGCATAATCCGGATTTCCCGTTTAACTACCCTCGACACCTATCCCGACTCCGTCTACGGCTAAGCAGCGCAATGTCGGTTCCGATTGAGGCGCTGCTTCGCCCACCATCTACTGCCTCTCACCCCTTCCACCTAAAAGTATGAACCGAGACACACGCCTGATGCCCACTCCTTCGACGACCCTCCGTCACGAGAAAGGCCTGTGCAGAAGACAACTGGTTCTTGTCCCTCTCATTGACTGGTTCTCCGCCCCTCCCAGGCTGAGACCCACCACTCTGTCTTCTCCCTATGGCCCACCTCCTGCCCGCCCATACACAATGCTTGGGACTCTTCCAACTTCTTCACAAGCCTCCACAGAATTCAAAGTTCCTTCTTCACCTCCAAGGGCCCCCACAATGGCTCCTTCCAGAAGCACTCCTCGCCTGCTCCTGCAGACAGGATCACCCTTATTAGAGGCTAGAGAGACACGCCTCAAAGACTGGCCATTTTTTCCTTTTAACTCCTCGATCAGGCTCCAACTTTCTTCCAAGACAGCCACTTTTCTGGCTGACAGACAGTGACACTCTTTCTTATCCCCTTTGAGGATCCTGATGCATGGGAACCATTTCCCCCCTGAGGATTTTCAACTTTGGAAGCAGCACATTCCTCTCTCTCCAGCACTCCTTTTGCTTTATTCTCCACTATTTCTTAAGGCTGGAATTCCCCTGATTCTCCTCCTCTTAACCCTGTTAACTCTGGCTTAGGAACTTTTGTTGGTTTTAGAAGATGTCTTACTCCCCCACACATTTTTCCCCTCTTATAATGCTGTTCCTGTTAGGCCTGATGAGATACTCAAGGCCTGTCATTTTCATCAAAACCTTTACAAACTGCCAGATCCTCCTATGTCAAAAGGCTTTCCTAGCCTGATGCCAGGATCTATAAGCCTTCCCTTGGGGAAAGAGTTTTTTCCTGAAAGAGACTCACACAAGCCTTGGAGAAACTAGAGCCCAAACACTTGATCCAGCACCAAGAAAATTAGAAGGGAACATGATTGCACACCACTGCATAGGGTTATCACAATATTCTTGCCAATATGACAGCCTGAACTGATGATGTGTTTAAGCACAGCACAGGGATATATTAAGGAAACAGTGAAGAGCAGGCAAAGAGCGGAATAGGTGCACAAGCACTTCAGACATGAAGCAATAAACAAAAATTCTGGATGCACCATTACATAAGGATGTTCTTTTAAGGATTAAAATGCTGAGGATCAAGTGATGGAAATGGAAATGAAGAAAATCTACAGAGCAAAAGTCCAAAAAAGGGGTCCACAGGAGGATGTTCTTGCCAATTTTGAAGAGGAAAAAAACTGGTTAAGCACAGGAAACAACCAAGCCAAACTGGTCACAAAGGGGCAACTAAGGGGCAGGCTGGGTGAGAAAGCAACTTTCAGCAGAAGGGGGCAGGCAAAGACGTAACAATTCAACAAGGGGCAGACAAGCCCGGTGAACCCACAGAGGCAGACAATGGCAATCACTGCCGCCAAAGACTGAAGCACCACAGTGCAACTAAGTACAGGAAAAAGTGCATTGACTCAGCACAAAGCTACAATTTGGGCAATTCAACACTAAGCATTGTTGGAGAAACAAGCACATTCTGGCAACATTCAGCACAGAAAACAACAAATCTAAAATACCTAAAACATAAACACTACAGGCATATCCACAAAGGTTTCCACAAAAAAGCACAAATGAAAGGGCTTCCCCACAAAAAAGAAAAAATAAGAGGCAAAACCACAAGCAAAAAGCTCAACAACATGGGGCTTTACAACTAAACCCTCTTGTACCAACAAGGCACACTGGACAACAACCACCTCAATTTGACCAAGGGTGCCAGACAAGGATTTCTCTGGAGTTCAAATTCTCTGCTCCATTCTACAGCAACCCCTTCCTTAAGATACTCAAACAATTTCTTTGCAACTGCATGTGGAGGCATAGGTGCTGTTGCTGTTCAAATCAAGGATAAAGGTTTAGATCAATAACTCAGCCAATTCAGGAGGCAAATCTGCAGAACCACACTCACAAAGTAAACATCATCACATCACTATCCTTCTGCATTGCCCCTTGGGCTTGATAGATCACCACCTGCCTTCACAGAGTGACTGCATACTTATTATCTGAAGGGACTGCTGCCTGATCCAACAACACAACTCATTCATTTCTCACACATCTGATGTACCATACTTCTCACTGTGCCAGCATCTCTCAACAACTGCAACTCAAACAAGGTACACCATCAACACAAGACACACCATCAACAAGGGCTAAACCAATAATGGAGAAAAAAACACTTAATGCAGAGCATATGGACAAACAACACAAGGGGTTATGGACAATTACAAAACTCTCACACTGCTTCAGTGATTCAAAAAAACCCTGCTTATAAAAATAAAATACATCAGGACATCTACACATTCATTGCATAGATGGTACAAATTGCATCATTCTCAATCCCAGCCAAAGCTGCAAATGAGGAAACTTCCTCGGTAACCAAAACAACTTAGGGAAGACATAATTCGAGCTCACCTACAAATGAAATAATATAAGCACACCAATTCTGCATGGCTCGCAGCAGAAAAGGTGCAAGCCAGCAAGCCAACTCTCACTGCACACAGCCGCAAGGCACATCATTCCAATTACGAATAAATCGCAATGGATTACAGGCAAGGCTCAAATTCAGCTCAGCCTGCATTCAGGGCCAGAAACTCAAACTTCAAAGAACACCTTAAAAAAGGAATTTTTGTTACAAATAAAAGAATAAGGCATCCAGGACAGCTGCTCAACAGACAAACATGAACTCAGAAGTATCTCTGGCTCTGGAAAACAAACAAGGACTGGAAGATACTTACCTACCCTTGTGGAGATTAACCATGACTCTTGGAGGACCTAAATGAATGGGAACTCACTACCTAAAGACAAATAGATACCCAACATCAAAACAGACTCACAGGGCACAACAGGCAGGCAGCAGACAGATCTCAGAGTATAGTAGATCCAGCATTCATTAAAGAAAAAGTTTTTGCTCACATGGACCTAGAAACTTTTGCTGGGGAAGGCCCATCCCTTTCATTTTGTGCAACACAACTGTCAGTTTATGCATTCCCACACTTGCCTTCTTTTCCCATGGGTGCACTTGGTTGGTCAACAGACAAACCAAGGATGATACTGGTAAGAACAGACAAACCAAGGAATTGAAACAGACAAACCAAGGATGATACTGACAGCCTCCAGATTGGCCAGACAAACAAACCACACATTGCTTGAGAGAGAACAATCACACAACTCTTCACGCTCCCACTACTCCCTCTGGCTACTGCTCTTCAAGAACAATTGAAAAACTTCTCACATTAGAAAACTCTCCTCAGTCCTCAGGATGTCAAAAATCAGGCTATCAAACAGTACTACTCTTAAAAGAAGTGCAGGGATCTCATTTTGGAGGCTAGAAGACATGACAAAAAGAAAACACTCCTCAAAAAAAGCGGTTTTCTTGTTGGAATGAAACAAAGACTTGGGACCTGGATAAAAAACCTAAACCACTTTTGAACAAGGGACTAGAACTTTCAATCAATTTGAACAAGGGACTTTCCAATTTTTTCAATCAGACATCAACCATCCTCAATCTCACTCACTCTCAGATCCTCCCTCATTCCTCAGACCTTAACTATGAGAACTTAGAGGGCTAAGAACATAAGGCTCTAAAGAGGAAACAGCCAGTACCAGCTTGGGACCTTAACTAGAACTAGAATAAGGAAATTAGCCTATTGCAAATGCATTGCCTGGAAATTGCTTTTCTACTGGCCATCACTTCAGGGTTCCTAGCTCATTACGTTTACAGGCCCTAGGCAGCTTTTGTACAGGCCTCAGCACAGGTCAGATTCTGCGAGGGTTTCCCTCCTTATATACTAAGTAGTTCCTATAAAGTAAATATCCAGGGTAGCCCCTAATGTAGCCATCCACCTTCCTCTAATCCTCCCAAACCACTCAAAAAAAGGGGGGACTCCTCTTTTCTACTTAGATAAGAATACTAGACGTCGTTACTTGGACATCTTGGAACAAGTCATCAGAAAATCAGATCAACTCCCTAGTTTCCTGGGCAGTGGGGGTCCCAATTCAGTTGTAACCAAGGTCAAATTTCAAATTGGATTGTCATGGAAAAGCGCTGTTATTACCATCATGGAAAGACTACACCTCTGGTATCAGATCCCTCCTACAGGGCCACAGCCACCTCACCAGCAGCCCTCAGAGGAGGAGGGCCTATACTAGAGAGGAGGCAGGCACTTGAGTTCTGTACTCTGTACATACTTTCCTAAAGCATTACCATCTTCTGCCTTTATACTCAGAACTGGCAGCAGGCTTTGCAGTGCAGGTTTGCAGCTAATACCAACCCAGTCCGCTTAGTACCTACCCACCTACTACATAGCTTTGATTCTACCTACCATATGTAACTACTGCAGTGTACACGCATTTGTAATGTAGTTTGTACCTACCATAAATGTAATGGTTGAGGCAGTACAGGGCTACTACACATTCCTCCCTTTCCCACTTCCCCTCCCTCTTTTAAGATCTTGGGTTTGCTGACTGGGTTGACTGGGTTATCCTACTATGTTTTATTTGTTGTATTACACTAATTTATGTATTATTATGTGCCTTCCTTGTTTGGGGACTGGGGGCGAAAAGAAGAAAGACTGAAGAAAGATGGACTGAAGATTTTATACTCTAGCCTTCCTGGACGCCAGAAGAGTACGCACACAACAACCGACGCCGAACCGACTTTTGACTTTGGACGACGAGGGAGGACCTCTTGCGGCTGAAACCCCAAACCCATATGTAACTACTGCAGCTGTATAGCCCTCAACACATTTATTTTAGGTAAGGTAAAAACTGTACTTTTTTACAGTCTGTCTTTCAATCTGGTTCTGGTTTGTCCACTGTCTGTTTCTAGCTTTCATGTTGTCTCTGAAGACCATTCACTCACCTCAAAGGTGGTTCTCAATGGAGTTTTCCTACTCAGACCTTCTGTAAAAGATCTAGTACCTCCTTGGGACCTGAATTTATTTTTGGAATCTCCAACTAAGCCCACATTAGGACTGTCTTCCATTGTTAAGCTAAAATTCCTGTCCTGGAAAAAGCTATTTTTGGAAGCCATCAGATTAGCCATGAGGATCCCCGAGCTGCGGGCTGTGTCTTTTTCCTCAACTTACATTGTTTTCTATAAAGATAGTGTGTCATTCAGGATGAACTCTTCTTTTACTCCAACAGTAGTTACTAAATCTAATTTGTCCCAATCTCATTTTTCTGTTTTCTTTCCAAACTACTCTTAACAGTGGTGAATACATTTTGCATACCCTACTTGTGTACAGACAGTTATATGTCTACCTTCATAGAAACAAATCATTCCGGAAGGATGGACAACTGAGTAAATGTCAGGAGAATCCTACTAGGACAGCTGAACTTTATTTGGGGTTAATCAGAGTCTCTTTAATTGATGGCAGGTGTGTACCCAAGAAGATTAAATGTTGTAATTAAATCAAAAGGTGCTTCAACAAAGCATTAGTTTATGGGTGTGCACACTTATGCAACTAGCTTATTGTACGATTTTTATTGTTTATATTTTTCCCCTAACAGATTTGTTTGTTTTTCATTTGAATTGTACAGGTTTTAGGTCACATTAAAGGTGGGAAAAGTTTTGAAATTATTTATTGTAGTCTCATTTTTTTATATCACAAAAACTTGGTATTTTAACAGGGGTGTGTACATTTTTATATCCAGTGTATTAACATGCTTGTATAGAGTTTCTCTGAACAGTTCCACTTAGGTAGCTGGACTCTATGGGATTATGGGGGCTTGAAATTTTGCCAGGTTATCAGTTAATATTAGAAAGTTAGCCTTGTATTAGTTCCTGAGGTTTCCAGAGTTAGCTTGGGTTCCAGGTTTTATTTTTACTTCAAAGGAAATCATTTAGTGGTCTGACCTTACCAGAGCAGACATTACACTAGGGAGTGTGCAGCGCTGTCCCATATTAATGAGGACCAGATCCAGTATGGTTGTGCCTCTGGTCAGTCTTCTGACAATCTGGTCCATAACTCAGAATTTACATTTGCTAAAACTCATTCAAGCTTATAGTGCTTTTTCTGTATACCAGTTAACACTCATAGCTCCTTATGGAGTCCAGACCTTTCTTGGATCTGACTTTTAGATGGAGTGACTTACTAGCTTATAATAGTAAGAAATAGAAGGGGCAAGGATTTATTAATAAAATGGCACTAAGATTGTTAATCTAGGATGTCCCACAGCAGAAAAGCCTTTATTATCTTATGCCATTTAAGTTATTTTTTCAGAAAATGCTCTGGAATGAAAGTATGTGTTCAGGCTGTAAGAGATGTAACATTCCATGCCACATAGGTGTTAATGAGTTAATAAAGCTGTTCAGTCTGTCTCTTCTGTAATTTAGCTAGTGTCACATCATGCTGTTCTCTGTTTTGATCCATTGCTACCATATTATCCTTCATAGTAAGGTCATCAAACCATTCTGTGATTTTTTCCAACAGCTCTTTGAAATGCATCAGGTGCTGACAAAGTACCAGATGGAAATCTCAACATCTGCAGCTTCCTGTTGATGAATTAAAAGATCACAGTTTGAAATCAGCCTCATCAAGTCTTATTTGGCAGAATCTTTAGTTTGTATCCAGCAACATGTTTTAATTGTAGGAAGTGGAGAATGCTTAGTTTTCATGAATCTTGTACACATACAGATTTTGCATTGTTTCACAAATGTAACCATGCTACTAATCCTTTCAGTAGGCTTAGTCTGTTTGTGGAGTTTGGCTTTATTGGACTGAATGTGCCTATAAAACCTTAGTAAGTAAGAAGCCATGGGCATGCCAAAGGCATGTAGCTAAAACAGTGGTATGTACTTAAGGGGTCATATGCATATAGTCCATCGGCCTCTAGTACAAAGGTTGAAGTCATTACACAGTGAAGACTCTAGCTTGTCTGTGCTGTTCTTGCAGTTTTTACTGAATAGTTTATCTGTGAGACATTTTTTAACCTTTGATTTAGATATTTCTTGATCACAGTCCTTTCCTCCATGTGGTTTAGATCCCATTTGGTTCCACTGTGGAAAGTTATAGGGATTTTCCTTCAAGCATGAACAACTTGGTAACTCTGTAGGAACTATATTGACTACTAGTTAACACGCCAATTAATCAGTTACATTTTTGCATTCTTTAAACAAACCATCAGATTGCACATTTTCTCTTTTTTATTTGGCCACTGTGCCTGTGCTACATTTTTATCATCAGACTCCACATGATAGGCACATTTGTTCTCCATCACCATGTGTGGCCATTTTTCGGACAACCATCAAAGCTAGTTCCTAATTTTTTTATGTAGCCCAACCATCCTCACAGTCAGCACAGCACTAGGGAGGGGATGTGCAGTGTGCTGAATGCAAAGGGTGTCCCCTTAACATCTGAAAGGGCATTCCCCTCAAGCAGCCCTGCCCCACAACAAAGCAGGAGTGGTGGTTTATTTGGTTCCCACCAGGGAACTCACACTTAACTGGTGTACTCCAAGTGTGTGCAACCGTCCCACGTCCACCCCTTAGAGGGATGTGTGGGCCATGCCCCCATCACCGCCCCACCCCTGCACTTGGTTCCTTCATCAATGAGACTTCTGATCAAATCCTGTTCACCTAGGTCTCAAACAGCGCTCCATCCTTTTGTAATGTAGAACCAGACTGTAAACTGAAATTTTGCTGATCCACACTGGAGTAGTACATTCACACTGTGAATTCCCTTCAGGCATACCCTAAAGGTAATGCTGTTGGATCTGTGTTAGTAAGATAATGGAAAACATCTGAAATGAGTAAATCTGTGCATTTTTAGTTATATCCTCAACACTGCATTTTGTTTATCCAGACTGTATTTTTCTTCTTACAGAACATTCCATATGCTTTCATGTGTTAAAGTACATGACTTAGCATTTCCTCATCTCTAAGGCATTTCTTTGATAGTCATATTCCTTATGCATAATGTTGGGGCCGTATGAAATCTCATGGATACCTTGTATAGGAGTTTCTTCTCCCTTACTCTTACAGTATGTTGCCTATCACATTTGAAAGTATCTTGCTGACGAAAATACACAGAAAGGAAAGTTTAGATCTGTTTTTCCTTTCTTTTTTTTTATCTTCTACCCACTGGGGTCATAAAAAAAAAGTTTACTGGTATTTACATATTCATTATTTCCCCTCCTCAGGGACCATAAACCTGTGGAGCTTTTTGTAGTATGAAGGTAAAAAAAAAACTGATAACCACTAAGGACACCTTCACTAACTGACTGAGCTTTGTAAGCAAGGAAATATGATACTATGGCTTACTCAGGAAAAGCAAGTGCATGAAAATGTTAAGCATCAGGCATGAAAACTAGTAATATAGGTATAAAAGTGACTTCACCCTTGTTGATGGATTGTGATATGTGTAGAGTGTGTGTTAAACTAATTGTTGACCACATCAGCTGTGATTTATTAACCTGTAGCTAAGAGGAAACTGTAAACCTTAGATGTTTACCTGACAGATAGGGTTTAATGCCAATTTGTTGCAACAAACATGATTGATATATATATATATATATATATATATATATATATATACACACACACACACACACACACACACACACACACACACACACACACACACACACACACACACACAGTATGCTATACTGTTGTGCACTTTTGTATCTTGTTCTGTTAGACTGTAAAAGTTTGTTTGCTAATTAGAGCTCTTGCATACACAAGGACCTCTGAGCTCACCTTTTCGCAATGGTGCATAAATATCTGCAAAAGATGTTTTAGAGGCCTTACCTGGTAACAAGCACTGTCTGTTCCCATCTGCTTTTTCCAATTTAGACGGAATTCTTTGTAGTAATATGTTTACCATAACAACATATAGCATCTGAGTTAATTAAACCTGTCTTATCCCTTTCAACCATTAATACTCCTCCTCTGTCAACCCTGACCAAACCAGCCCCAGCTAATACATTGCACAGGCTTGTATAATAACTCTTACTTTCCAGCAGATATCACCCAAGCCTGAAGTCCTTCCTGAAAGGACCGAGAGTGCCCAGTTAAAGTGTATATGTATATATAATCCAGTAACGTTAACATAAGCTAAGACTTACAACTTGTAGAGTCAGACTGGAGGGACACCTGTATGTCCATGTATACTCACCTGAAGTAGGCAGCTGTATTGGTGCATACACTGTACTAGAGTATGTGGTTCCATGGAACCCCCAACACCACCTGTATCACTGGTATATACTACAGCCCATAATAATGGGCAATCAGTTTAACAGTTTTTTTGTGTAGTCCAAAACAACTGCCAGTACATAGCTTGTCATACCCCTACCCCTACCCCCACCCCCAGTGGAACAGGACAACCTATTTGCTTTGCTTTCATTTTCAGACTGTTCCTTCTTCCTTTCTTCCTATACTACAATGTCTTGCAGCTAAAATCACTCATGGTTAGTCTTCCTGGGCTTGTGTACTGTTCCCTGTAATTCTCATTTTCCCCTCTCAGCCTCGATTTTACATTGTTCAACGCATGTAGTTAGCTAGCTCTGGAAACCTTCTTACCTTTTGTCATAACCAAGGTTTACTGATTGTTTTTCTCAACACTGTTAGTATGTTTCTTTTATGCAGTTGAACTTAGTTCATTTTAAGTGTTGTATCTTGTAATTTTACTATGTTGGAGGCTATCTCCCTGTGAACTTAGTCATGTTTTAAACATTGTATTTTGTAATTTTTACTATGTTTGGAGCTTAACTCCCTGGGCCTGTACTGAAAATGGACATGTATCCAGCTAGACTAGCCCAGTCAACAAATGAAAAATAAATAAATGTTAATTAAGTGGTTGGTGTTTTTCTCAACACTGTTACGTTGTTGATTCAGTGGTTGAGCCCCACTCTATTCACCCTCATTATGCTGGGGCTCACTCCACTCCCTTTCCCCAGTTCCCACCCACCCTCTCCTACTCTTCATTTAAAATATCCCGACCCCACCCCTACACTTCTTCCAATCTGTCTGTGCATCAAAACAATATAACCTAATCACAGTTGCCCTACAATTAACATCTCTAAGTGCTGCTACTCAGCTTGTTCTTGTAGATGTTATACAGCTGCAACTATAACTTCTCTTGCTCAGTAACATTTTACAGTGCAGACTATGTTCAGTGTAATCTCACTTGCATATTATACAAAATGACTCTGACTCAAACCCTGCAAGTGTGTTTCATCAGCATATTGGCACTCTTTACCAGCTACCATACCTCCCAAATAAATATAATTAATAGTCCTGCAAACTCATACTTACTACAGCAACAGTTACCAAGTCTGTCAGTCATCACAGCACCCACATTGTACTAGCACTCTTTCTTAATTTTTTTCAGTTACAGGTATCTTAAATCTCAGTATGTTACCAAACAAAGTCCAGTAAAACTAAAGCACAAATGCATTTTGCTGCATACTTTGCTTAATAAAATTTCCACCCAGAAAATCGGTATCGGTGGAGGCATTCAACCAAAACCTAGGCCCACACAACAACCGAAACACCACACTAACAGACCAGTATTAAATAAACCATTTTCTTTTACTCTTCTGTCTACCAATTCCAGCCCTCTCTTCCTAAATATCACTCTTAGAAGCATATACAATAAAATCCAAGACATACATGCTTGTACTGCCACACATTCCCCAGATGTAATCATAGCTACAGAAACATGGCTAAAAAAACACATAAATGCCAATAAAATTACCCTACCTGGTTTCAGTATAATTAGTCTTGACAGGAAAAGATAAGCAGGTAGGGAGAATAGCCATCATCTGCAGGAATTCCCTAAACATAACCGCATATGCACAGGAGATACCTTCAAATAAAAGTTTTTGTTCATTAATATAACAGATTTATGAAAAACACTGTATAGACCAATAAACCTTGGGCTGCTTGGAAAAAGAAGCGGCTGAGGAAGTGCAAAAATACAAATAACAAAATCTAGAAATTTTTGAAAGGTGTAAAAAAAGAAGTGTGGGTATGGGAGAGAAAAGAGATCTGATATGATGCAATATGTATGCAAAGGAGAAAGCCAAATTAATCAGTACAAAAAAGCAGCCCCAAAGATATTCGAAGAGAAATATAGGAAAAGGCATCCGGATGTGGAAAATTTCACAATACAAAAGTAAGATCATAAAGAGGGAACGTAGAACAGAGGATTAGTAAAGTAGAAGTTAAAAAAATAAAAGCTGAAGTTATGGAATACCTGCGAAGTGAAGAATTTAGTGCAGAATGTCTAGCACATGCGAAAGAAAGAGATTTAATATGGTGCAATATTTATGCAAAGAAGAAAGCAAAACTAATCAATACAAAAAGAGCAGCACCAAAGATATTTGAAGAGAAATGCAATAAAAGGCATACAGATATTGAAAATTTACAATACAAAAAAATTATTAAACAAAAGAGGATTAGTAATGGAGAAGTTAAAGAAGTAGAAACTGAGGTTATAGATTACATGAACAAATGTGAATAAAACCTAGTAAGGAATATTTCCGAAGACTAAAATTAATGCTGAAAACAGCACTAACATCTAGGAACAAAGTCCAAAATATAAACCAATTTGCGCTTTCTGTCCTAACTTTTTACAATTTTGGAGTGGTTGACTGGTCCCAAAAGGTACTGGATTGGTTGGACAGAAAAACAAGAAGGATGCTTCATGCTTATATCAAATGCTTTATAAAAATCAGTGTATACCAAGACTATATGTTCCCCATTCTGAAAGCGGTATGGGCCTCCTCAAAACTGGTTACATGTATAAATCTGCACTCGTAGGAATGCATACATATCTGCTGACCTCACAAGACCCAAACATAGTGAAAGTTTTAAAACATGAGGAGAATAAGTCTAAGATGATTTCCCTGCTTAGTTTAGCAGAACCATATCGGTGTCAAGCTGTAATCGAAATCAAACCAGAAGTAGATAAAAATCAGGCAGCAACTAAATGTGCCAAAAAAAACAAAAGAAAGAATATAAGGTGAAGCATCAGATGAGAAGGCAAGAAACGTATAAAATGCATAAATACAGTTGCAAGTACAGAAAACTTGTGGGATAACCTCATGTTGATTAGGATTGAATGCTGGAATGGTTAAGGAGGGGTGAATTTAAACCAGAAGATGAAAGGTTAATATTGGCAGCCCAAGACAGTGGACTACATACACATTGGGTTACAGAGTCCATTGAACATGTGGGAGAAACTAGCAAATGTAGGTTTTGTAAAACAGGATTGGAAACATCTCTCACATCTTGTTGCTGGTTGTGATATACCAATGGCTGAAGGACTGTATACTGAAAGGCATAATAATGTGGTAAGACTGTTGCATTGCAGATTGTGCAAACATTATAATATTGAAGTACTGAAAAACATTGGAAATATGAACCACAAAGCATTATAGAGAATGATGAAGTTTATCATTCTCCTGAATCTGAATCTGATTGACTTCTTCGAATCGGTCTCCAGAGCTGTGGACGAGGGTAAGGAGATCCATACAGCCAATCTGGACCTCACCAAGGCCTTCAACACCATCCCCCACTCTGGAATCATAGATAAACTTACTTAGCTGGGCATAAATCCCTACGTCACTCGATGGGTTGCCAACTGGCTTACTGACAGAACCCAGACTGTAAAAGTAGCCGACTCCAAATCCAGCTCCAGACAAGTGACAAGTGGAGTACCTCAGGGTTCAGTCCTGGGACCACTCTTGTTTGGCATCTACTTCTCTGATGTACAGGCCAACATTAAGGGACTTTGGCTAACAAAGTTTGCAGATGACTGCAAACTGGGAGCCATTATTGAATCCCCAAATGATGTGGATATTCTACAAAAGGGCCTTACAGAAACAGATGCCTGGTGCCAGAGCCATGGGCTCAAGCTTAATGCCAAGAAATGTATAGTCATCCCCTTTGGAAAAAAACATGTACCCATGAACTACCACATAGGTGGCAGGACACTAAACATTGAAAGTGTGATGAGAGACTTAGGGACACAATTGGACAGTGGTCTAACTTTTTGATAACCACATTGCTACAGTCAGGAAATCCTTCTACGTGGCACACCTCATCACTAAGGGCTTTTCATCCAGAAAAAAGGAGGTCATTGTCCCACTGTACTCATCTCTCATTAGACCCATTATAGAGTATAATGCCCCATTTGGTATGTACCTCACAAGACATCTGCAACAGCTGGAAAGGCCACAAAAGTACCTCACTAAAAGCATCACAAGCCTAAAGCACATGCCATATGCTGACTGTCTAAAAAAACTCCAGCTATACTCTGTGGCTTATCGTCTACTCAGAGGAGATCTCTGCTTAACATACAAGGCCATGTCAAACCCTGAGCTGTTGGACATGCTCCACTTAAAGAAATCCCAATCCCTCAGAGCCACATGCTCCAGGGATCTAAACCTTATCATCACAATGAACAAAACATGCTGGAGGGATAGGTTCCTGACCCAGAGACTCTCCATACTCTGGAATAGACTGCCCATACATGTCAAGCAGAGCACCTCATTGGCCCTCTTCAAAAGGAACCTTGATGATTGGATGGGAGATAGGAAATTCACCCCGGGGATCATGTCAGTCGCCCTGCTAGACAGGGGCCCAGAGAAGTAATTATTGTGGGAAAAAATTTCCAGGGAATTGTTATGGCTAGACTTGCATAGGCCTTAGGGTCGATAGCCTAGTACCAACCTATGAACCTATATCACATTTGATCACCCATTACCTATAGTTCAAAAAATAGATGCAAGAAAACTAGATACGGTATTCCATGAAAAGAAGGCAAAAGTAGCATTGATCATTGAAATTGCTACACCCAGTGACTACAGTGTTTTATGTACAGAGAAGTACAAAGTCATAAAGTACCTGGATTTGCAGGCAGAAATGAGGGCAGTGTGGTAGAATGATACCCAGACAGTTCCAGTAGTAGTAGGAGCAACGGGTCTTATAACAAAGAATTTACAATGGTACTTAGAAATGTTACTAATGAATGGGCGTACCTTCATTGAAGGTTGTGCGTCAGGGCTGGTAACTCAGCACGTAAAAATCCACTGCCAATCATTAGCGGACCAGAGTTCCGCTGTGGTGACCCCTAACCGGGAAAAGCCGAAAGACGCAACAACTTAGAAATGTTACTAATACATGTAACTCCGTATGAATTGCAGTAGGAGTCGTTACTGGGCACAGTGTAGGTGCTGCGAAGAGCACTTCTGGCTAACATCAAAGACTGAAACAGTACTAATTTCATGAGCTTTAATCTTACTTTGACTTAGGAATGGGGTCCATTCCTGTCATGGTATTAGAAACCCAAAAGATTTGAAGAATACTTCACTAACACTATAAAAAAGCATAGGAACAATGGTAACCTAGTGTCAACTGTGTTCCTAGACGTATCCAAAGCTTTCAACACTGTATCACACCAACATTTACTTGCTTAACTCTCTTCTCAATCCTCCCTTAGATGGTCTTTAGTTGACTGTCTGGAAGGCAGCAAGCAGTCAAATGGGAACAGGACCTCTGTTCCAGTTACCATAGGTGTCCCTCATGGGTCTATACTAGGACCCTTTCTTTTTAATATTTTTGTAAACAAGTTTCACAGTGACATATACCAAGCAAATATAGTACAAGATGCTGATGATTCAACTTTAATAGTACAGCCCTCACAATATCCAGACTGCAAGAAGTCACCGAAATTTCTTTCTCTTAAATCAAATGCTGGATGAAAAATTCAAACATATGCCGTAATCCCAATAAAAAAATATGAAGCTCTTCACACCAAAACATTACCTTTGTCAAAAAAATCTTTCTTGGTTACATCTACAAATACTAAAATTGAGGTAGCATGAAAGACTAAATTACTGGGCATTGTAATAGACAGTCTTAATTTTGATCAACTTAGTCTTAAGACAATTAAAAAGACTCACCAGAAATGTGGCTCCCTTTACAGGGCAAAACAGTAAGAAAAACCCTAGCCTCATACAGTTTACATCCAGCTGTCTTATATGCCTCACCTGTCTTTACAAACCTAAGCTCTACACTAAAATCCAAACAAGACTCTTGCTATAACAAAGTTGCTAAATTTGCTACCAACACTGCACATTGAGCTGACCGCTGTCAAGCCTTAAAGCATCTAAACTGGCTAGAGCGTAACAACTACATAACATGCTGTCAACTAGTTGTGGCATACAAACTGATATATTTTCCTGAACAATCCCTTGCGTTATAAAACATAATATTCCCCTACACCCCTGCAAGGGACCTCCGCTCTGGTGATAAATTTCTACTAAACACTACTAAAACAAATAATTAATCAGTGGATTCATTGTACTCCTATTACATTTCCAAACTCTGGAAAACCATGCCTGTGCAAGCAAAAATGATTAACAAACTCCCAATCTATACAGTCCAGCTCAAACAACATATTACCCAGTCGTGGTCATGCTTATTTTCATCACCAAGTTGAGACCACTAGTAAAAGCACAAACTTCTTATTGCTTATCACTAACCATTTGCCTTCCTTTACTTGAATAATTACACCCCTAACAACTTGCCCTCCTGCACTTGAATCAGTACATCCCATTTCACACTCTTCTTAACAGCACTTTTCATCTTGCTCTTTTTCTAACTACCCCCATTCACTGCTTTATCCCTCTCATACATCTATTCTATACAGAAGTTATAAACCTTCTAGACACACCAATTTGGAACAAGCAGTCTAAACAGAACCAATCCTATACCATGCTTTGTTATATGCTATTATGACTTTCCTCTTGTACACTACTACTTTCGTCCCTCCCGTCCTACATAATTTTATAACTTACTTCATTGCGTACCTTGAACTCTAGCATATCTTTCTTACTGAAATGCAAGAACACTAAGCATCTTTACAGTAATGTTTTCTCTTCTGCAGTATCAATCAATTTACTTCTCAATGATTTTACAGCTGTAATAAATGTCTTGTAATTATGTTTGCGTTTTCACGAGAAATGTAACTGTTTTTCTAAGAACTACCCAAAATTCACGTGTTAATATAAATGTACTGTGGTAGAGCTTTTCTCCCCAGGCCTCCACTGAAAATGGGCTTTGTCCAATTGGACTTTCCTGGTCAACGACGACACATAAATAACATCAGGACCTGAAATTCACAAAATTCCACTTTTTTAAAAAAGTTGTTACCCCAGCCATCGTCTTTAAATGTCAGCTGTCTCACAGATAAATACAAAAAAGAAAGGGTAGTGAACTATATTTAAAATGTAGAATGTAAATAGACATGTTACAGGGACACACTTAGAAAGAACTGAACATGTGAATTTTGATAAAGACAGTTTTCAGGATGGTTATTCAGAAGAATACCTGGGACAAAGGAAAAAAGGAGTACTTATATTAATTGCAAGAGGAGCTCCAGTAGTGACAGAAAAAAAGATAATGGTAGATTTGTGGTGCTAAGTAGCTACTGGCAAGGTAGGAGGATTACACTGGCATGTATTTATATTCCTCCTAAAACTGCTATAATTGAGCTTAAGAAGAAATATCATTTTTCAGCAAGGAATATTACTTATAGCTGGGGACTGGATTTGCAGCAGTGAAGATGTGTCTGGGGGGCCCAGAAGGGAAAGTATAACAAAGGAGGGTAGATTTTTGAAGAAATTTATGAAAGTATTTGGCATGGAAGATGTGAATTCAGTAAATTTACATATTATTCCCCAAGATATAAAAAAACTGGGCTAGGCTAGACAGAATTTACATTTCACAGGAACATGTGCATTTAATTGAAGGTTTTGGTATGCACCTAATAACTGTTTCAGATCATGTGCTAATGATAATTAAAATAAAAACACAAGGTAATGGAATAAAAATGAGACACTGGCACTGTCCCACTTATCTGTTGAAAAGAGAGGAATTTAAAGAATGGGCAGTGGAGATTATTCAGGAGTTGTTAGAGAGGATTGAAATTTCTCTGAAAATATAGCTAGGAAGTGGTATAAAATTAAGGTGTTTAAAAATAGAGGTAAAATAAAAGAAAAGCAGATGTGGTTAAGAAGTAACAATAATTATTTAGAGGGACTGACAAATTAAGTATTGCAGAATAGGGGGAATCTCACAGAACAAGAGGGTCAACTGCAGAATGCTAAGCAGAAAATAAGGGATTACCTTGATAGTATGCATGAGTTTAGAAAGACTGCTGTTAAGCAACTGTTTTTTGATAACAACAGTAAAGCACAAAAAACTTATAGCACAACATCTCAGGCCACAGAAAGTAGAAAACCCTGTCTTCAAGCTTAGGGAGCCTATAACAACAGATCTTGTAGAGGTATAAGAAATATTTCGGAAATTCTATGAAAGTCTGTAAAAAGCAGAGAAATATGGAAATCAAGAAAAGATGCAAATGGAAATGTTTGTGGAGTAATTAAATATGCCAGGGTTAGAGGTAAAAGAGGCTCAATTACTAACTGTTAGGATAGGAGGAGATGAGATAAAAATTGTGATGTATAAACAATCTAAAGGAATGTCCTTGGGAATAGATGGTGTTCCTGTGGAAGTCTGGAAGCTAGGAGGAAAAAAACTAATTTTGCCTATAGTGCTTGAATGCTATTCATGTATCTCATGCATCTGATATTTCTCTCCAACCTATTTTCTGATGTCTGTCTCCAATATATTGCACCTTTATTTTTATTTTATTGTATTTTGTGTATCTTGCATCCTTCTTTGCCACAAGAGTTTTTTTTCTCCATGAGACTGCATTGAAAATTAGACTTCCCAAATGAATATTACCAGTCAACAAATGCAACAAGGCAACCAACAGAATGAATGAATAGGGTGATCAACCTAGCAGTTGCATTCTCTTGATAATTCATTTCTCCCACAAATTAAAAGGTTTTAATTGATATTCAGTGCTTGCTGCTAATATAGATTGAGACTCCTCCACCTTTTGCCCCTGTCTGTGCAGTTCAGAAAGGAAAAATTCTCAACAGAAAATGCAAATAATGTAATTTGTAGTAAAATTATGATTTAATAGTTAAAGCTGTTATAGCAGTGTTAAATCAATAGTAAATATCATACAAATGAAGAAAAAAGTAGAAATGCAATATGTTCCTGTCAGAGCATCTTAATAAAGCAGATAAACAAAAGCAGCAAGCTGCATTAAGTTGTGTCTCTACATGCACGAGGCAATCCCTAGTGCTCAGCAGAGACCACAGAACTTCAGTTTCCTAGTACAAGTCATATACAACCCTTTAGTATTAAGCATACTAACAACATGATAGTAAGTTAGAATTCCCATAGGAATTACAGCAGTAGTATATAACAGAAAGAAATCAGAAAGCCTGTAATAATAAAGAGGAAGGGAAGTTCCCAATGAGATCTTATCAGTGTCTGGAAGCTAGTAATCCACCAGTGCAGACTGCTGAGGATATTCAACTGTGTGATTCCTACAGTTGGCACTAAAAGACTGAACAAACAACTGACTTCCTATGACAGTGGTTAGGCTTCCCCTGCTGGGAGGGGTTTAGGTGGTCACCTGTCACAATGAGGCAGAGGAGGAAATTCTGAGCTCTGGAAAGCTGTGGGTTTGTGCAGGCACAGAACTCATGTGCCACTGTGGCAGTGTGAAATTCAAACCTACTGTTACAGATAAGTAGTACTTGCACAACTGTATTTTACATATGGCCTGGTGAACCTTTCAGGATTTTAGGCTATGTAACCTGAATACATGTGTCTAAATTGTACAGCTTTATAAACTAAGTCTGTTGTTCACATAAGATCTTCACGCTGGCCAGAAGGCAACGTACAAGCAGCCCAATATTCCATCTATTCTGTCAACAGTTTATATACTCTGTAAAATGCAGACATTGTGCTAGCCTTAAGTACATATTGCTTCTAGTTAAGGCTATTTTTGTTATCTGTGTTTTGACCTGGTAAGTCCTCTGGATGCATTTGTCATTTTACAGGGATAACCTAGGCACACTGTCAGGTTAAGCGATTTATTCAAGGTCTGAGAGTGCAGGCAAATGTGGGTGGATCCTGGGCACTGGCTGTTATCTTTAAAGGTATTGCATTTCTGCTGTTTGTATGGCTAGGTATGGACTCGATGCTGCAGGAGCCCACAATGGTGTATTTGATATTTTAAGTATTAAGTATTTCATGTATGCACCGTCTGTGTAACTTAAATGGGAGCTGAACCTCATTGTCAACTTAATGGCACTACCCTTGAATCTGCTTGCCATGTTGAGCTAAAGTAGCTGAGAACCTTTGATTTTAGAGGCTGATACATGTAATAGGACAGTCTTGTGAACTAGAAACATCAAGTACTGATGTCATTTATTTGTTTGTTACTCCCCAAGAAAAACTGCTTCTGTAAAGAGCATTATTCATTATGTTGTAATTCGTATTCCTAAGGTGTTGTTTAATTCATAGGTTCATAGGTAGTTACTAGGCTATTGGCCCAAGGGCCTATGTAAGCCTAGCCAACAAGGTTCCCTGGCTTACACCACCCAAGAAAGTTATTTTCCTGTGCCACTGTCGAGCAGAGACACAGAAGTGATCCCCGGGATGTATTTCCTATTTCCCATCCACTCACCAAGATTTTTTTTGAAGAGTGCTAATGAAGAACTTCGCTTGACATAGATGGGTAGTCTGTGCCAGTGTATGGGAAGTCTCTGGGATAGGAATCTATCCCTCCAGCATGCCCTGTTTATTGTGGTGACAAGGTTTAGGTCCCTAGAGCATGTAGCTTGGAGGGATTGGGATTTCTTTAGGTGTAGCATGTCCAACAGCTCTGGGTTTGACATAGCTTTATATGTTAGGCAGAGATCACCTCGGAGTAGGCGATATGCTATGGAGTAAAGCTGGAGTTTTTTGAGGTGGTCAGTGTGGGGCATTTGTTTGAGACCAGTAATCCTCTTTGTGAGGTACTTTTGTGGCCTTTCCAGCTGCTGCAGATGTCTTGTGAGGTACATTCCAAAAGGGGCGTTGTACTCTATAATGGGTCTAATGAGTGTCGAGTAGAGGGGAACAATGACCTCTTTTTTCCTGGATGAGAACCCTTTTATGATGAGGTGTGCCATGTAGAAGGACTTCCTGACTACTGTTGCGATGTGACTATCAAAGGAGAGACTACTGTCCACTTGGGTCCCAAGGTCTCTTATCACACATTCAGTATTAAGTAGATTGCTGCCTACGTGGTAGTTTATGGGTACAGAGTTTTTACCAAAGGGGATGACACTGCACTTTTTGGCATTGAGCTTGAGGCCATGGCTCTGATACCAGGCATCTGTCTCAGCGAGGCTCTTCTGTAGGATGTCCACATCATTTGGGGACTTGACTATGGCTCCTAGTTTGCAGTCATCTGCGAACTTCATTAGCCAGAGGCCTTCTGTGTTAGCCTGTACTTCAGAGAAGTAGATACCAAACAGGAGAGGTCCCAGGAAGGAACCCTGTGGTACTCCACTTGTCACTGCTTTGAGGTCAGATTTGGAGTCTGCAACTTTTACAGTGTGGGTTCTGTCAGTGAGCCAGTTGGCAACCCATCTTGTGACGTAAGGATTTATACCTAGTTTAGTGAGTTTAGCTATAATTCCAGGATGGGGGATGGTGTCAAAAGCCTTGGCGAGGTCAAGATGTTCATCATGTTTCACTGTTGCAGTCATTACAATTGGGTTATCCTGCTGGCAGGCTACCCGCAGTCAGCCTGAATTCCAAAGTCTAGGTCCGGCGTCAGTTGCTGTCGCCTCCTCCCTGACATCATTGCGCCAGGGGTATAAAAGATGCAGCCGACGCCATTTTCTTCAGTCTTTCTTGCTGCGTGGTGCCCGAAGCAAAAGCAGTTCGCAAGTGCCGGTCGGCCGACTCCTGAGATTTTCATGTTCGAATTTCAGATCCAAAGTCTTCATTAAAAGCTAAGTACCCCATTGTGGAAACTTTTTTCTTGCTCCAGACCGATGTCAGAAAAAGTTAATAATTGTATTTCTTGTGGGAAGCAAGTACCTCATAAGGACTTCCATTCTTACTGTATTCCTTGCCTAGGCCCTGATCACGATGTTGCTAATTGTCGGTTTTGTGCTAGATTTAACCAACGCACTATTAAGCGTCGGAACGATTTTGCATTTCTCTATTTTGGCAGAAGAATTAATTACAAGATGTTGTCGGATAGCCGTCCGACTACCGCAATTCAAAAGAAACGCAAAGAAAAAGAAAAGGACAGGCATCCGACGTCCAAAACCGATGACAAGGTTTCTTCTAAGCCAGTCGCCGGTTCACAGTGAGGCGCTTTCGCAGCCCCTGATGCCCGCTACTTTAGAGCCACAGGCCGCTTCCCACTCCCACGTGGAGCTGACTAGGCCGCTGGAAACTCACGGTATTGGAACCTCGGAAACTATTACCTCAGATGGGTCCGGTGCCGCTGAGCAGGCATCGGCTTCTGAGGGTGTTTTCAGGCCTACACAGTTATATGCTAAAACGACTTCAGCTTCAAAGGCAAAGACTAAAAAAGCATCTCTAAAGACAAAGAAACAAGTACAACAGCCCCATGGACAGGCCTCCATGCCTAAAAAACAGATGCTCAAAATGGCCGAAGACCTAATTACTTTGATCAGGGGTTCCCATTGCCCTCCCGATAAGAGGCCTAGGCAAGAGACAGAATATGACTCTTCAGATCAGGTTTCCATTTCTTCTGATTCCTCTTCTGATCAGGAATACTCTCTTCCTCCCTATGAGGATTCTGATGGTGACAAATCTTTCCCTTCAGCCTCTCCTCCTGAGGATTATTCTTTTGGGTAAACTCTGCATACTATGAGGGAGCATTTCCACTGGGAGAGCCAAGATTATTCAGAATCTAAGAAAAGCCTCAGGACTTCCTTTTACTACCTCAGCACAGGCCCCTTGCTATTCCATCTGTGTTAGACATTGTAGATGATGTATTTTCAGAGTCGAGTCTGACTCTTGACTCTTTACCTCCAGCTCCTGTTAAGCCGGACAGATACTACAGGGTTCCTGATTCACATAAATTTATTTTTAAGAACCCTGCTGCTGACCCAGAAACTATCTCTCAGGGTCCCAAAGGGGTCAAGGCTTCCACTGCAAAAAACCCTACCCCCTCCAACAGGGATTCTAGGGCACTGGACAGATGGGGAAAAAAGATTTACACTTCTGCTACCTTGGCTATAAGGGCTTTAAATTGTCAGTTTCATATGCTTAAATATCAGCAATATATTATGTCACTGCTTAAACAGAAAATGTTGATAAATTCTGAATGTGCAGAAAACAAAGAAATGCAGGATTTATTGCATGCAGTTGAACAAGTGGGAAAGCATACTTTGCATTGTGGTTTTGATTCTCTGGAGGCCTCCTGCAGGGCCGCTGTTACGGGTTCTGTCATTAGGAGGCATGCTTGGTTAAAGTAACAGAATCTGCCTGATCATGTTAAAGCAAAATTATTAGATGCTCCATTACAGCATGTTACCTTGTTTGGTGTTAAAGCAGAAGAGGTGTTGAAGAAAATGGAGGACAAAGCTAAATCTATGCAAACAGTTAAGGATTTCTTACAGGTACAGCCTCCAAGATTTAGCAGGCACTGGCCTACAAAGAATTGGTCCTTTCCAGTGTCAGACAGGCCACAAAGAGGCAGATACAGATGCCCTAGAGGCAGATCCCAGCACCAAGGCTCATACAGGTCTAGACAATGGGGTGCTTCTACCTCCAAAAGCAGAGAAGACAAATCACAAGCATACAGGAAACAGTCCCAATGACTTCCCCCTGCCTACGCCAAGCACTTATCTTCTGACAGTACCTTTAGGAGGAAAACTAGCACTTTTTTCTCAAAATTGGCACGTAATAACCCAGGACAAATGAGTCTTGGATATAGTGTCACAAGGCTACAGGTTTCACTTTCACACCCTGCCAAGGGCAAACGGTTTGCCAGACCTGCCAAAAAATCAATGGGCAGAGGCACAAAAGCAAGTGTCATCCCTCATGGACATGAGGGCCATTCAGTAGGTACCACAGCAAGAGCAGGGACAAGGGTTTTACTCAAGACTGTTCTTGGTGCCCAGAAAGGACAAAGCCTGGAGACCAATACTGGACCTATCTATTCTAAACACAAATCTGGATATTCCAAGATTCAAAACGTTGACTCTGCAGCAGCTTCTGCCCATGCTGGGCAAGAAGGCTTGGCTTGTGACTTTAGACCTAAAAGAGGCATACCTGTATGTCCCAATCAGACAATCATGCAGAAGATACCTCAGATTCATAGCTGGCTCAGTGCACTACCAATTCTCTGCACTGCCCTTTGGCTTATCTACTGCGCCCAGGGTCTTCACAAAATGCCTGGCTCCAGTAATTGCATTTTGCAGACAAAGAGGAATACAAATATATCCTTACTTAGACGACTGCCTTATTCAAGCTGAGAACAAGGACTTTCTACTACAGCATCTGGTGTTTGTAAAAAGATTACTAACATGCCTAAGGTGCACAGTAAACAAAAAGAAATCAAAACTAGTACCCTCTCAAGAGATAATATTCCTGGGTGCAAGCTTAAATACAACTCCCCAGATAGCTTATCTCACGCCAGACAAACAAAGGCAACTGACTACTTATTTCAAAATGTTGGCAACAAAGACCCAATTATCTGCAAGAAAAATTCTGCAGGCTTTGGGCTTCATGGCATCCTGCATTCTGCTAATTCCATATGCAAGACTGCATATGAGAAAACTTCAATGGTATCTAAAAAGTGTTTGGACTCAACATTGCCACAGCCTGGAAACAATAATTACCCTCATTCCGTGTCTGCAACAGGAGTTTCGATGGTGGGCAAAGGCCTGTCACCACAACAAGGGGCAGCCATTCGCTTTACCCACAGCCAGGCAGATATTAACAACAGATGCATCAGATTATGCCTGGGGGTCCCACATGGCAGGAAGATGTATTCAGGGCACATGGTCCGCAAGCCAAATGCATCTACGTATCAACCAAAAAGAGATGCTAGCTGTTCAGAATGCCCTGACAGCCTTCAAGGATCTACTTCATCCGGGACAACTACTGATAAAGACGGACAATACTACAGTCATGTGGTACATAAAAAGCAGGGAGGCACTCATTCCTACCCCCTCTGCAGGCTAGCCATGAATTTGTGGGACACAGCATTGACTTACCAAGTACATCTGCAGGCACAATACCTGCCAGGAAAGACAAATACTCTGGCAGACGAACTAAGCAGAAACCTCATGGATCCCCACAAGTGGAAATTGCATCCGCAAGTCTTCAGCATGATAACAAGGAATTGGGGATGCCCGGACATAGTTCTATTTGCCTCCTCTCACAACTGCCAACTGAAGAGATTCTGCACAAGGACTTATCACAAGCAAGCATGGAAAGTAGATGCTCTATCTTTCAGCGGAAAAAACTTAACAGTATATGCCTTTCCTCCACTGCCTCTCCTCCCCAAGGTACTTCTTAAAGTCAGACACGAGAAGCCAAAAATGATACTGATTGCCCCAGACTGGCCCCGCCAGCACTGGTACCCAGTCCTAAGGAACTTGTCTCAATACCCAGCCTGGACATTACCTCATCTTCCTCACTTACTGTCCCAACACAACAGTCAGATCCTGCACAGCCAACTCAAGACCTTAAATCTGGCAGCGTGGCTGATAATGTAGTCATTCTAAACACACCTCTCTCTAAAGCGGTGATGGATGTTATTTTGGAGCCCAGGAGGCCTAGTACCAGAAAATCTTATGCTAAAAAATGGAAGAGATTCTGTGCTTGGAACCAGGCACAAGGGATTGACATGATTGTACCAAATATTCCTCAGATTTTGCAATATTTAACTGAGATGCTGGACAAAGGCCTGTCCTTTTCGTCAATTAAGATTCATGCCTCTGCCATTTCAGCTCATTACAATACAGAGCCACCTTTTTTTTCTCATCCTTTATTAAGGCAGTACCTCAGAGGAACCAAAAACTTAAGGCCTCCAAGGAGATCACCAATTCCTGCATGGGACCTCAATTATGTCTTGGAAAAACTCACCCTTCCTCCTTTTGAGCCAGCCTCTTCAGCTGATATAAAATTTTTATCATGGAAAACAGCTCTGCTACTAGTAATAATCTCTGCAAGACGAGTCTCAGAGCTACAGGCAGTCATGGCTGTGGAACCTTTTTTATCATTTTCCATCCAGATAGGGTTTCTCTGAGGACAAACCCGACATTTATGCCTAAGGTAGTGTCCAGTGTGGCCCTTAACCAAACTATTCTTTTGCCTGCCTTTTACCCAAACCCACAGAATAAGGGTGAGAGACTTCTGCATTCTTTGGACATACACAGACAGATGCGCTTCTACTTGGACAGAACCAAAGCTTTCAGAAAGACTGAGCAATTACTAGTGGCATATGCTGCAGGATCACAAG
This sequence comes from Protopterus annectens, assembly GCF_019279795.1. Taxonomy (NCBI): domain Eukaryota; kingdom Metazoa; phylum Chordata; order Ceratodontiformes; family Protopteridae; genus Protopterus; species Protopterus annectens. The sequence goes on from NC_056751.1 coordinate 831,250,254, forward strand.
GAAAGGCTATCTCAAGCAGACTGTTTCAAAGTGGATAGGCCACTGCATTTATTTCTGCTATTCACAACATGGCAAATCAGTGCCTAAGGGCATTAGGCCACATTCAACCAGAGCAGCAGCCACTTCAGCAGCCTTCCTCAGAGGAGTACCAACCAAAGACATTTTAGAGGCTGCAACCTGGAGTTCAGTGCACACTTTTACAAAGCACTATCACTTACCACTCTACTCTAAATCCAGGGCAGGCTTTGCCACTGCAGTTCTGCAGGGCCTCATAGCCGCTCCTAATCCTATTTAGCTCCAGCCTCCCAACCTTAGCTTTGGGATTCAACCCAATTGTAATGACTGCAGCAGTGAAACACGATGAACATAGTACAGTTGTGTACTTACCATAAATGTAGATGTTCGAGTGTATTCACTGTTGCAGTCCAGGTTACCCTCCCCCTTATCTTTGCTGGAACTTATCTGTACTTCTCTGTTCTATACAACCTATGTGGTGTATTTGCTTGTAGATGAAGGAAAAATTTACCTTAGTGCATGCATGCTTTATTGACATATTTTTAGCCTACCCTTTTGGGGGCACCTGACATCTGGGGCAAGAAAAACTGAAGAAAATGGCGTCGGCTGCATCTTTTATACCCCTGGCGCAATGACGTCAGGGAGGAGGCGACAGCAACCGACGCCAGACCTAGACTTTGGAATTCAGGCCGACTGCGGGTAGCCTGCCAGCAGGATAACCCAATTGTAATGACTGCAACAGTGAATACACTTGAACATCTACATTTATGGTAAGTACACAACTGTACTATAGGCTGTGTGAACCACCTTACCCTCCTCTACGGCTTTGGTGACTGCCTCAAAGAAGTTGATCAGGTTCAGGAGGCATAATATGCCTTTCACAAACCCGAACTGGGTGGGATCCAGAGTTTGTAGGTTACCAATGTCTTTGTTTATGAGTTCCATGATGATACGTTCCATGGCCTTGCAGATCAGGCTAATAGGTCGATAGTTCCCGGGATCAGTAGTGGCTCCCCCTTTGTGGAGTGGGATAACTGTTGCTGTGCGCCATTCAATGGGCACAAAGCCTGATGCGAGGCTATTATTGAACAACGTGCTTAAGTGGGGAGCCAGTTCGTTCTGAAGTTCATGTAAAACGCAGCCTGGGATGTTGTCCGGTCCCATGGATGCTGTATTTTTGACTTTAGAGAGTGCAGCTTTTATCTGCGTAGTTGTGATTACAGGGACTCTGCATTCTTCCTGTATAGATATGGGCCCTTTAGGGGGTGGGGGTGGTGGTAAAGTTAACACTGAACCTATCTGCCAGGATATTGGCAGTATTAGTTGGTTCTGTAATTTTCGTGCCGTTGCGCTGTAACTCAGAGCAGATCTGGGTGTTGCCATCAAGATTCTTGACATAGCTATAGAATGGTTTGTGGTTGTCCTTAGAATTAATGGTGATTTTGTTTTCATAGCTAGTTTTGGAGGATCTTATAAGGGATCTCAGCTTCTTACTGAGGCTGACCAGGGAGCTCCTCCACTCATGGGATTTTACTCTCTTTTGCAACAGTTTCTTCTTTCTGTTGTACAGTTTGTTTATAGCAGGGCACCACCAGATTGGCTTCCTTTTTTGGGGGATAGCATCTTAGTTCTGTTTGGGATAGCACGATCCATGCACTCATGTAAGTGCTTATAGAGTGCATTTGTGTAGGATTCAGCAGTTGTAACTGTATTGTCCATCTGCATGGGTGTCATGAAGTTCACCACTTCTGTCTTAAGAAGCATGAAGTTGGCTTTGGAGAAATTTTTTACCATGGTTTCCTTAATGGCGGGTGGGGGAGGGATGTGGATATCAAGGGTGATTAGCTTATGGTGGGATCGGACCAACGAGAAGTTGACTTCAGGTGTGGAACACCGGTCACTCATGTTGGTAATGACTAGGGCTAGGATATTGTTGCCCCTGGTGGGGGTGTAGATAAGTTGATCCAGGGCATTGGAGTTTATGAATTCCAGAAAGCGTTGAGCTAAGGAGTTGGTACACGAGTAGTTTTCCCAGTTAATGGTGGGGTAGTTGAAGTCACCCATTATTAGGGTGTTTGGTTGAACCCTAATATTTTCCAGTACATCAAGAAAAGAGGAGTGAGAATCCTGGGGCATGGTGGGGGATCTGTAGCAAGCTACAATTTGGATTGCAGTTTTGCCCAGAGTTAGTTGCACTTGGATAACCTCGGATGCATTATGCTGAACAACTAGCCTGGAGCTGTGGATATCCTTAATGAATATGAACACACCTCCGCCTTTGGTGTATCGGTCCAGGTTACATGGCCGAAATGTGTGGTATGAGTTATAGCCTGGCAGTGCAGGGGTGCTCTCTGGAGCCTTGAACCAGGTCTCAGTCACTGCACAGATATCGATGTTCTCCATTTTAAGGAGTTCCTCAAGTGAGTTCATTTTGAGATTTAGATTTCTAGCATTGAGTAGCATTACCCTCAGTTTTTGCTTGCCTGTTCCTGTTACGGTGGTGAATTTGTTATTTGAACCTTGCCTAAAAAAGGCACTATAGGGGCAGAAAGAGCCTTAGCCAGTATCCAGAATCCCAGGGGCGACAGGTGCAGGCCATCTGTGGCAAAGCATCGTGGTCTGTCGACCATGTCATCCCAAGCAGACAGATACTGGATCCCCTTAGAATGACACCAGAAGCTTAGCCAATTGTTGAAGTCGGTCATTCTGTCCTTGTACTGCGGTGTCATTCTGCATTAAATCTATATTGTGCAGCGTTCCAGTGTTAAATCTATATTGTGCCATCCCATTTATCTAGGAACAGAGTGTTGACCTGTACTTCTGGTGATCTGGGTTTGAGAAGTGGCCCAGGTGCCAATGAGATGGATGGGTGATTGAGGCTTAGCTATAACTAACTATAATCCTCTGTGTTTTGGCGTAGCAGGCAGGAATGGCCATTTGGGCACACATGGGTGATGCAAGCATACATGTGAAATCACCTGTTTGCAGTCATTTCAACATTGCATTCTATGCTCAAGGTGGAGAGATGATGGGAGTATGGCAGAAAACTAGTCCTGTAGTATTGTGAGCATAGGGATCCACCACCCATACTTTTGTCACTGAAAACAAGCAATGAATTGCTTAATTACAGGTAAACAGCAAACTTCTGGATACTCTGAAGTCAGCATAGTAGTGGGAAAAGGGAAAAACATCAAAATTATTTTCTACAAATATAAAAATTCTCATATTAGCAGACACCCAGATGAGTAACACTAAATTGTTTGGTATTTTAAATACTAATTTGATGTCTGTAACCTCTTAGTTAACTGAAAAGGAAACACTTTGACCCTGACCCTACTGGTCACATTGTGAATTTAAAATAGATGTGAATAAATAAGCAATGAAGGAGCATATGTGAATATGGAAAGACTGATATGGATGACTTTGTTAAATCCAGTAACATGTCTGTGGACACAAGTTTGCAAACTTGTTCTCAAGAGCCAATGTGGTTTTGTTTTATTGGAGTGCTTTTGTACGACTCTAATTCACACTCTTTGACTGCACTGTGGGTTACAGTGTCATAATCTAAACTATACTATGCTCACTGGAAAAGAGTATGGATTTTGTTTTCCAAATTAGCTATTGTATTTTCTGACATCTCCAGCACAAAGAAATACATTGGAGTATTTTGATACTTAATTTGTACAAAGTACCTGACATCTGGGAGATCTTTCACACTGATAAAGATAACAGAAATTCCTGTAGTGTATATGTATATTACCTGGCTGTGATTCATATTCATATTTAATTAGTTGTGTAGTGATAATTTGTAACTTTTTCTTCTAGGACATTATATAAGAGATATGCCTTTCTTCGATGTGATGACGAAAAGGAGCAGTTTCTTTACCATCTTCTCTCATTTAATGCTGTTGATTACTTCTGCTTTACAAATGTTTTCACAACAATTAGTAAGTAAGATGTGTGTTCCTAAAAAAAAGTGTGTATCTTTTCTGTAATCTGTAGAATAGCTTATCATACTCTGTTTTACATACCTCTTAATGAATAAGTGGTTTGTCTCATCTTTCTGTCCACCTCTTTAAACCATCATAAGTGCTAATTGGAACTAGTAACATTTCATGAATGTTGACAAGCAAGTGTATGAGATAGCTGATTAAATATGCCTTGTAAGGTATAGCAAATGACTGAAGCTTTGTTCACATTGGTTACTGTCATCTGAAACTCTGTATAAATGCAGGTTTTGATAACACTTGACAACTTCATCTACTCACTTCTTGGATTCCATTGTAGAGCTTTACTAACCTAAGCCTAATAGAATTTTCTTTTATTTCTCTAATGCAGTACTTTATTGTTTTTCAAAATTTTAGAGAAAGAACGAACCAGCAATGAATAAGGGGAGCCAATGAACAGTGTGGCATGGGGAATGGCTACACAGACTTTTAGATATCAACACAATAAATTCTATTTTGATGTCATATTACCAAAATGTTTCAGTCAGGACAGCAAGACTATTAACTTTATAAAGTCCCATGTTTAACTCCCCACATTATTTAGCTTATTTTTCCTTTTCTATAGAATACAAAAATGCCCCCAGTTTATCACACATGCTTTCGGTCTAGTATTCAACTACCTTCTAAGATGTATCACCTTTTTGTAAATGGTGTCCATTATGCCCTCACTGAACAAAACCATCTGTGGCCCAATCCTTCCCAGCTAATAGTCCTTGTTGTCCAGCTGATTAAGATGTCAAAGTCCATTCTGCCTGCCCAGAAATTCACTAGTGCTTCGTTAGGTAATTTCTTAACTCAAATATGCACAATTTGTCTGCTTTATTAAGCCTGTCTAGGTCTTAAAGCTTGGCTTTTTCAGTCTTTCACCTGACATAGTACTCTGTTGGCTGCTTATAACTTGAGGAACAAAATGTGTAGTCCTGCCTTGTTGTATCTAGAATAGGATGTCTGGCTTCTCATACCTAAACCTAATTTCCCATACATTCTTTTGAATTTCATCTGCATTTATGATTATCAACTTACTTAGGAAAATTGATTCTCAAAAAGATGAGCATTTCCTGTTGACCAGTATTTAGCATATCTGCCTTTGTGGTCCACACAGACTGTCTTGCGGTTGAAATCTAAATGGGTGACTTTTTCCCTTCCAATCATGAGTGTGTTAAAACATGAAGTTGTACAATACTATCAGGTCACTGCTGAGCATTTCATGGCAGGCATGTGAGAAGATTGGGTTTGCTCTAACTGGATCCTTGATCACTAATATTCAGAATGCCTCAGTTGTCTTCTCTTGAACATCGCTAAAACAAACTTGAGCTTTTTGTAGAATACTTCCATCTCTTAGCTGGACCACTACTTGATGTATTTCTGTGCTTACCTTCCTTGCACCGTAATTTTATACTTGCATGAATAACATATTGCTGTTCAACAGCAGCTAACAGTTGATAAAGTGCATGGATAACAATGCTCCCTACTAAAGTTTTTAGAAGAAATGGTCTATGCCCTTCCTTACTGGTTCTTGATAATTTCTGGTAATTTTCTTACTTTATGTAATTCTGACCTGATATAAGGGACTGTGGCTGTTCATCCATCTCATTTACTTTCATGACCTCATGCCACCTGCCTGGATCATTTCTTGGTAAACTTCAGACATGATTTTAACACTTGACTGAAATTCTTACATTAAACATTTCATACCCTGGTTACATTTGAACATTACAATTCATTGTTAGAAAATCAGCCATGTTACATGAGGGTGGTAGTTCTGACATTGCCATCAAGGTTTGGATATAAAGTTTACTTTCTTGCGACTTTTAGGGGAATAGTAAGTTGATAATGCGCATAGCAGCTGCCTACCTCACAATCTCGTGTATTTGTAGTGCTATTCAGGACTTATCTTATCAGGCAGCAGTCTATCATCTCGTGAAAATGTGGGAGATTTCTTTATCTTTAGTGACTTTAACTGCATGTGAGTAGTAGCATGTCCGCATAACACAAAACTTTGTGAAGTGCCAGGGGAAGGAATATTACAGGTTAGAAAAGTGTGGCCAGTTGATTGACAGTATTGTCAATTACAAGCTCCACTTCTGCCAAAAGACACCGAATGCAGTAGGGGAAACTCAACCCTGTGCTTCTCTATAGAAGTAAACTCATGATTTAGGTGAATGACATGAGAAATCTGGATTAGAATGATGCCTGAGGATAAGAACGACAAACTAATTGTAAAATGCAAACAAGATGTGTTTGCACTGGTTTTCAAAGGAATCTTTTTCTTCCCAAAATGTTAGTTTTCACGCAGTAAGAAGGGAGATGTTTATACAAACTCTATGCCCCTTTAACATTATACAGTTCTCAAGGTGATGTTACCACAGCTGATATTATGACTCCTCCCAAAACATTTGCCTTTGTTTAGTGAACTTGGTTTCAGTTTCTTAATTTTGTTATTTACTTAATTTACTGTATGACTGCTCTTAACTTTTTTACAGCAAAGCCCTGAGGAAGAAAAGTTTCATTAGTAAACAATATATTAGACAATGGTAGCAAGAAGTACAGTATAAAGATGAGCAGTAAACAGTGCATTTGGTTCAAAGTTTCTGAAGGTTGGGCTTAGTTTTTTTTGTCACCTTTTCTGCCTTTCCCCTTTACTTATACTTTCTGATTTTTTTTCGATTTCATAAGTGCATTCATTTTTTGCCAATAAATTTGTTCTTTGCACAGATGGCAGCAGTAATGGACACACTTTCATCAGTTTTGTTTGATAATCAAGCTTGGAAAATCAAATTTCCAACCCTTTCAGGTGAAAAATATTGTGCTGTTCAATTACATACAAACAGGAAACTAAATACTTAAACTGTCACAGACCTTTACTTGCCCATTCTGTATCTTTTCTTCAGCAAGAATATTTGTTAGGATTCTAGGATCTGTTTCAAAGTACCTAATGTTAGGCTTAATGAGAAGTTCATTGATAAATCTGGAAGCTTCAGAAACGAATCAGGACTCATTATGGAGAACTGTTCCATAAATTTCTTCTTTGGTCGTGGTGTTAAACTAATAAACTCACTGATACATTTCAGTCCAGCAGGTCTTTCTAGTTTCTCTATGTAGCGTTATCAGATATGGTTTTAGGACTACGTTGGCAACTTAGAGACTGAGGGAACCTGGCATCTCTCTCAAGTGAAAATGTATTTTATTATGAAAGAAACCATGGCCAAGTCAGTAAACATGAATTCTGTTCCATTTTAATTGAATCCTGGTATTCTGTCAGGTATCACAAACGACACCACGGTGATGTATTACCTACACAATCAGGCAGGGATCTCATCATTATTCTTAGTAGGATAGCAGTAGTATTTTAAGGACAGCTTCTCTCCTTGGTGAGGACATGTCATGCTGTTTACATCTGTTTTTCACTTGAATGTCCTGGCACATTTTTACAGCTAGAAATATTCTTCTTGATTCAGAAATGTACAGTACACAGTAGTTTGTGTTTTTTTTAACAGATGCAAATAACAAGTAGCATTCTATGCCGCTCTTATCTGAATAGTTTAGCATTTTCTCTCAGCCAGCAGATTAGTTTCTCACAGATGGGAACATCATATTGTCGCACTGTTACTAACCAGAAGATGTAATCCATCCATACATCCATCCACAACCCCTTTTCCCATTTTTTAGACATCGGGTTGGGGTGTCACTTCAACAGTGACAGTCATCTAGAGCCGAGCTTTACACCAGTAGTTGGCTACCCCTGGCGTGGTCAGAAGATGTAATGATGACCAAAAATAGATTCTTTGTTTTCCATCCTAATAAATAGTAACCAATAATTTGTACTACAGCTACTTTGTTTTTTTTTCCTCCAGCCTTTCTCATTCTAAGAGTTCTAGTAAGTACAATAAAGAGAAAAACATAAATCTTTTGCCAGTTATTTTATTCTGAGCAAGACAGGCATGATTATTTTCTTTTTTGCAAATGTCTCACATTTAACTGTGCATGCAGCAAATGCTCAATGATTTACTGAGCAGATCCTTGTTTTCCTTTTAGTTTGAAGTCTTCCAAACAAGCCAACGCAATGGTGTAGAGCAGTAAAGCCCTGACTACAGCCCAGGTGACCCGGTTTTGATTGAGGATCTGAGTAGCACATCCCTGGGGGAAGGTTGTGCATTTGCATGCATCTTGCAATTGATCCCTGATAGACTGGAGGCCTAGTCATAAAGGGGAATAGGTGGATGATACAGGCTGAGGTGGATCCAGAAGATCCAGTGAACAAGAAGAGAAGAGAAAGCTGGTGGCAGCCAATGGTCTGCTGTGGGGAACCAAAAAAAAAAAAAAAGAACTGAAAAAAGAAAAGTCCTTCATGCAAACAATTCATAAACAGTTTTAAAAGTTAAGAAAATGATTGATTACATTTTTAGTAAGCGTCATCTCTATTAAAAAGAATCCAAGAAAACATCTATTTAAAAATTTCACTTGAAGAGGAGAATTTATGTTATTATTATTATCAGCACAGTAGAGTCTCACTTAACCAGTGCCCTTGGGGATTGGTAGATGCTGGTTAAGAGTATGCTCCAGTTGCTTCAGATATGCCTTGCTATTTTTGATTGGCTCTTATACTGGCATACAAGCTAATAAAAAATTGCAAAGTGGAGCCTCTTCTACTCAATATGGAACAGTGGGCTGTTGCACATTGAGTAGATGTGGTTCCCTTTGCGATTTTTGATTGGCTCGTATGCAGGCATACATGACATTCAAATGTTGGTTGCTTAAGAGTGCCGGTTGCTTGAGTCCCGGATAACAGGGTATTTTACTGTATAAGAGTTTGATAGCCCTTTTTCTTACCCTTTATTCTTAGGTAAGGCAATTTTTGTTAGTGATGGCATTTCCTTGTATTTTTTTTTTCAGTTAAGGCTGTTTTTCCTGCCTTTCAGATGTTTTTCAGTCTTTTCTAGATGTAGTATATTCACTTATAAACTAATTCCTGGCCTGCCTGTCCATGACCAGAAATCAAAAAGTAAAATGTCTTTTTTTTTTTCTCCTTGTGGGACCTTCTCCACAAACACCTTTTGCAGGAGGACACCTGTGCCCCTTTCTTCATTAATGTGACAACATCCGGAGTCCCTGCACCTTAAGGAAAGTTGTTTAGCAACCTTTTAGAAACCTGGAATTTGTTCAGCAGATTGCATACAAACAACTTGTGATGCAGTAGTCCTCGCAAAAAAAGTAATTGTCTTAAGAGTACAATGAAATTGCAAATAATTTTTGGTGATATTGCTGTTAACAGGGATTTTTAGCTGCTGTTTAACCTGCACTTAAGAAGTGAAGTTAAAAATGTTGCAGTGAATAAACCTCAGTCATACTGGATGTGATTACTTTAAGATGGAGTTTTGTGAAAGTTTAGTGTTTCATGTACTTTATTCTTACATGAGTTGTCGTAATGAAATAAAATAACTTTCTGTGGTATGCATGGACTACATAAACTTATTACAGTGCTGTGTCATCCTAACATTACCTGCAGAAGTTATAAATATTTCTAATGCACTGCAAGTTGTCTTTTATACAGTTGTAGTTGAAATGTTTTCCTCTTTTTGAATTCAGTGATCCCTTACAATGTGCTGATTGTAGCCAGTAAGAAGTTTGGTGGTTCCATGTTTACGGCAAATCCTTGGATCTGCATCTCAGGAGAACTGGGAGAAACAGGGATACTACAGATACCCAGAAACACTTTGGAGATGACCTTTGAGGTTTGTATTAACACATACTGTATAATTGTTTAATTAAAGTTAGCTTGTAAGTAGAATGCTGAAATGTCAGCGCCAAATCATAGTAAGATTTCTTCTATCTGTGTCTGATCAAGTGAAACAACTAGGGGTAACAGCTTATAATCCCTCTGAAGTCTGAGAGAGATGTTAGCTGCAACAAAAGGAAATATTGTGTTGTGTGGGACATACGCTTACATGATAACTAGAGGGGTAAAGTCTTGACTGCAACAGAGGTGACCTTAATTCACTTGTAGCCCAGGTTAATTAGACCACATGTAGAATTCTGTGGTCCCTTGTGCTTGTATAGAGTTGGTAGTGTTGTAATAAATAGAAAGACTACAGAGATCATATACTAAAATAATTTAAACAGTAAGACATAGGTGTTATATAAACTGTCTACAGAAGCTCCAGTTGTATATACTTTGAGTTACAGATTATTAAGGGGAGATTGATTGTTACCATTCACGTTTTAAAAATGGCATCTCAGCTTTGACACTAGGGATTAAAATAAATAGCAGTGTGTTAGGCAAGGAACAGCAACATATCACTACAGGTGGGCATATATGTAATACTGTATTGAACAGATTAATGTTTGTGGTCTAGTCCTTCTTCATTTTTTTGCTGGATCGGCAGAGAGCCGATCCTGCGACCGACCTCGGTAAAAGCTCCTCGAGAGCTAATTCCACGGCTCCGAGGCCCCTATATCCCCACAATGGCGGCGGTAACTTCTCAGATCTCATTTGCCGCTATAGCTGGCCAGGTGCTTTTTACCGCTCAGGCAGGTGAGTTTGGATTTTTACAGTATTTCTATTTCTAACCCCTTTTGTCTCACACCATAACCTTTCCGTCCCTGTCGGTGCCGGGAGGGAAGGTCTCAGCTCAAGTGGTGATTTCAGGGTGTGCCTTGTCACAGTGTCTGTCTTGCCATGCAGAAGTTTCCCCAAGTTTCCATTCCTCCTTCTTTTCTCTCTCCTTCCTCCCGCAGTCCTCATCAAGGAAGAGAGGCAGCAGTGCAAGAGAAGCACATTGACCTCTGAGTTCAATTGACTTGACACTGACTCTAGAGGAACTAAAGAAACCCTCGACCCTCTGTCCTGAGGAGCCAAGGACACCTTGAGATCCTGGAAACAAAGAAACAGACTGGCTGGAAACTGAGGGAAACTCGGGAGGATGAATCTCCCAGTCTTGTGCCAGCGCTCCACCTCCTCTTGTACCTCCCTTGACCCCTTAAGGAAGTGGTGGCAAGGAAGGCTGGGACGGAAGTTCTGAGCCCAGTGGAAGGCTTGTGGAGGAGACCACATCAGTGAATCTACTGCCCCTAGAGATAAAGATTTTTTTGAAAGGAGGTGTCCTGTTGGATTCTGTTGAACCGCTGCGGCCAACCCACTGCAGGTTAGTGATCTCGGGTTCCGTCCGTCCATCCTCCCAATAAGGAATCCATGGACCATGGAGCACGGCAAGGCAAGCAGATAAGTTCAGCGAACCTTTTCAATGCGCTCGGGCATTGAATTATCATTGCCTTCACTCGCCTCCAGAGAGCAGATCATCATGATACTGGTGAACTGATATGCTGATCTACAGCTGGAGAGGGTTTCAAAGACACCGAATTCCATCGTTAACCTCCATGCAGCTGGTCTCCATATGCTGCATGGGGGGCTATAGAGCCGCAGCACACAGGTGTTGCCTACAACGCCAACGCCTGGCCCACTGGTGGCAAATTATTTTATGCTCAAGGCCCAAGCATGCCCTTCCCTGAATCATTTCAAATGTCCACATCCCAGTTTGTCCACATACATTGACTAGGGTGTACAGAAGGTACTCTCCTCTCGAGGAGGAGAGTCAGTTTCTACCCTTCCCACAGGTCAGAGGGGAGGGAGAAGAGTGAAAAGGACAGCAAACAATCCCAGGGAGTCTCATCTGACAGGTCGACTCCCCCATTCCCTAGGAGAGCAGAGAGGGCAGACGCCCGCCAATGGGAGGCAGTGGAGGTCCGCAGTGCCAGGTGTAGCAGAGAAATTACTTCGACAACCCTTTCAGAGCCCTCTGAGGGGTCCCCCGTCCACCTCGGAGGTCGAGGCAGATTATCCCCTGTACACCTTCTCCTGGCTGGCCTTTACTCAAGACAAATGGGTCAAAGGATCATATCCCAGGTTACAAAATTCCCCTTTGTTCACATATCCCAACCCAAAAGACAATGATCCCCCCCTCACTGGCCTCGACAGATAGTTTCCCTTTCTTCATCATTACCTTTTTGGAGCAGCCTTGGCATCTGTTTCTTCTTGTGTAGAATTCCTAAAATCTGGAACTGTTTGCTGGTTTTGAAAATAGCTGCAACTAGTATGTCAAATGTCAAGCTACAATTATCAGTCCTGATATGGTAACAAGGTTAATGACCCCCTTTTATTGGATACAGACTCTGAGATGACCTCTTTGGAGGTTTTTCAGTTTGTTCTCAAAACACTTTGCAACATAGCATGTCCACATTCTGAAAAGTTGTAACATTGCCTAAATGTATTTTTTTCCACTGGTTTAGTTTTGGCATTACCTGTAAATGTAAGCACTCTGAGCTGACTGGTTGTAGTATTCTTGTTATCGAGATAGTTTTTATAGAAAGGTTGGCTGCAGATATAGCAGTAACAGTGCTGTGTTCTTATTGTTAGTGACCTAGGTTTGAGTGTAGATCCTGGTGTTTTGATGGTAGAGGGCCATTATTAATTAGTCCAGTGGTTGTTCACTTTCTTTGGGTCTAGATGGCCAATATGTCCACGTTTCTGCATGGTAATTATCACAGACAGGCTGCAAGTTCAGCATTTCTATACCACATTACTGATGTAATGGTATTTATTTTATCCGTTAGCCAAGTTGCATTAATTGGTACACTGCACATTCTTTATGAGGAATTATACATATATGCAGTGTTTTTAGTCTATTTAACATTTCATGAATCTCCCAGAATTTGAGTTTTCTTGTCTTGTACATTTCTTTCATAAATTTAGGTAACTGGGCAAATTTGTCTGTTTTGCTTAGCGTTGGTTACAAGTACATTTAGTTTTATATAAAGCTGTAGACACATGTAAGCATTTGTTTTCCTGTTGCATATAGACATGCTTAATAATGCAAACTAATCTGTCTGAAATGCATATGAATTCTGACAGCTGTGAAAGGATGGCACAGTTAGTGATACTGTCTTACACTTTCTGGTTATGAAGTTCAGTTCCTAGATTGGGTACCTCCTGTTTGGAATTTTAATATGCACTCCATGTTTCTGTAGATTTTCACTGTAGTGTCTAGTTTCTTTCTACAGCCAAAAGACCCACGTAGGTTGATTTGCAATGGTGAAGTTGTCCCCAGGTGTCTATAAAGTGTGTTTGTATGTGTGTAGTCATGGTTAGGCTGACAACCCATCCAGAAAAGGAGTCAGCCTATTGAGACCCTCAGCTGTATAAAATGGATTTTGAGCAGAAATGAGTGGTTGGGTGAACAGGTGGATGGAACAGTACCAGAGTATATATTTAGAGGTGAAACGTATTGGGTTTGTGTATTCTGATACTGGAAAAATTTACATGGAGATTATGGAAAATTTTATAAAAATAGTGGAGCGCCTTCTATGTGGAGTCTGCATGTCCTCCCCACGGTCGAGTGGCGTTCGAAAAACATGCGTGAATGGGCGTGCCTTAGTTGAAGGTTGGGCATCGGGCTAGCACCTCGGCACCATAAAAATCGACTGCCAATCATTAGCGGACCAGAGTTCCGCTGTGGCAACCCCTAACCGGGAAAAGCCGAAAGAAAACACAGGGAGAATCCAGCTGTTAAACATTGTGAGTGGGCAAAAATCTGAATATTCCTCCAATAAAAAATATTTTCAACTGGAGTGATGCATTGTGGTGATTTCTAGCATACTAGAAGTGATTGGCATCCATAGAATGAACTAATGTAGTGTGGGTATTATGTATCAAGGAAATGCTGAAGTGATGTAAATTGTGATGTAGAGTTTCCCTGCTGTTGTGTAAGTGCAGGAAGAATGAATATTATTCAGGAGAAAAAAAATGTATCATCAGTCCCAATGAACAAAAAGTTCTGATTAGAGTGGTCCAGAAGTTTTTATTATGTTACCGCTTTAGCAGTCACATTCAGACATTCTCAGGAGTTTTTGGTTCACGAACTGTAGTCCTTGTAGTCCTTGGGTGCAGAATGTTTTGTGACATTGTCAATTAATAATAAATGTGACTGAGATTCATTTGTATGATACTTATTGTTAAATAGTTTTGTCAGCTGATACACTGTCACATAATTCATAATGCTTCTGTGTAACTCAAGGCTGCAGCATTGCAGATCTGCATTTGATATAAAAAGTACTGCTTTAAACTGAATGTATTACAAAGTACTACTCTTCTTCCAGAAATGCATACATTGAAACATAAATAAATGTTGGTGAAATAAACACTGCCTGTGCTTGCTTATTAAATAGTGTCACTTCATCATCCATGGTTAGTTTTGTGCCTCTTACCCGTAACCATATATCCTGTTTTTCTTTTTCAGTTGCCTTGCATAGGTCATGCTTTAGTTAAAATAAATAAGTAAATGAACAGCCCCAGAAGTGGAAGACCTGCATTTCATAACAACAGTATGCTACTCATGTTAAGAAAGCTGCCCATCACTAGAAGATGTTCAGTTCATTTCTAGGGATAGATGACCATGGATAGGCCTGTCTCATTACAGAATCTGTTTCTGATTACATGGTACCTACACAAAGCTGGCAGTGATCTGTATTACACAGTAAATGGTATATCTCTTGTATTATGTAGACAAGGAAAAAGTGCTAGCTATAGAGACAGCTTTCTTCAGATGTGATGTTGGGAGTCCTTCTCAGTGGCTATACATTTGGGATAGCCTTTCCTATATTGGCTATTTTCTGTTCGTCTCAAAATCACTGGCTTGCCTGTCCCTGCTGGTAGATGCCATGACATCACATACTATGCCTGGAGAGCATGCCTAGTCCATGAGCCCATCATTTCATTCCCATCCACTGCGTAAGCATATGCTGTAAAACAGAAAACAACAAAACATTATAGAATATGGATCTGTAAATAATTATGGATGGTGGGGAACAGTCATACATAATGAAGCAGTGTGGGGATAACTAGCATCTACTAAAGAGGATGCTTTTACAAAATATTGATATAGTCAGTGCTTGTTTTTCATGTTGCCATAGCTACCATATTCAGTGTGTAAAACACTGCAACTTTATAACTGTTCTTCTGGGCACCAGTTTGGTAAGCAAAGACCCACACTGGCACATTATTACATTGGTGAGGATCATGGTGAGAAGCATTGCCATAAGTTCCAGTGCTTCAGTCTGTCAGCTTGCAGAAGAAAGAACTCCTGGCCTACCTTAACTACCTAATACATTTTCATAGAGAGCTAAAACCCTTACTGTGACTTGGATGGCATGTTCTTTGTGTTTCACTGTTGCAGTCATTACAGTTGGGTAATCTGCTTGCAGGTTGCCCTCAGTCGGCCTGAATTCCAAAGTCTTGGGTCCTGTGTCGATTGCTGTCTCCCCTTCCATGACGTCAGGTTGTCAGGGGTATAAAACAAGCAGCCGACGCCATTTTCTGTAGTCTTTCTTGCCGCGCGATTTGGATGACTTACTTTGACTGGTGACCTAAACACTGGAATTGCTGGTAAGGGCTGGGAGAGGAATGATGAGTCAGATGTTTACTTGTCTATCTTAGGAGAGTTAGAGGAGTGTCTATGACACTGCTAGAAGCTGGAGTCTAGAAGATCACACAGGAGCATTTGGTTGAGGGAGCAGAGCCTAATGATGGCTATACATAATGAAGCAGTGTGGGGATAACTAGCATCTACTAAAGAGGATACATTTACAAAATATTGATATAGTCAGTGCTTGTTTTTCATGTTGCCATAGCTACCATATTCAGTGTGTAAAACACTGCAACTTTCTAAATGTTCTTCTGTGCACCTGATGCCCACTTCTGTTGATTCGCAGGCCGCTACCAAGACCCTTTCGTAGTTCACTATGCCGCAAAACTGTTCTTCGACCAAGGATCCTGTGGTCGTTTCAACCTTGGATGGGTCTGGAGCTGCTGAGCAGGCACTGCCTTCCAAGGAAGTCCTTCGCACTACCAATCTCAACACAAACTGACATCTGATTTTGCGACTACCATTCTTTCTAAAACTACTGAGTTTCTTAGGCCCTGAGTATGAACCACACACAAGAAACCGACAACCCACTCTCAGGCGCCTGCTACCTTGCCTCAGTCTCAAATTCTTAAAATGGCGGAAGACCTTATCATGCTGATCAGGGGAAGCCAAGCTACCTCCTTCAAAAGGAAAAGAGATCTGTTCCCTGTAGTTTTGTCTGAACAACAGTCAGGTGAATCTGAATATGAAGACATGCAACCCCTCTCCACTTATTAGGATTCTGATGCAGAGGATTCCATTCCTTCAGCCTCTCCCCCAGAGGATTTTTCCTTTGAGGAAACTTTGCATACCTTAAGGGAGCATTTCCAATGGGAGAGTCAGGACTACCCTCAGTCTAAAAAGAGACTCAGAGAATTCCTAGATCTTCCACAACACAGACCTTTGGCCATCCCCCCAGTCCTGGATGTTGTGGAGGATGTTTTCCTCGAATCCATCTTGACTCCTGACACCCTTTCTCCTGCTTCCAGAAAAACAGACAGGTACTATAGAGTACCTGATTCACACAAATATCTTTTTAAAAATCCTACTGCTGACCCTGAGGTAATTTCTCAAGGGCCAAAAGGAATTAAAGCAACCTCTACTAAGAATCTCACCGCTTCAGGCAGGGATTCCCGAGCATTGGACAGATGGGATAAGAAAGTATATACCTCAGCTACTCTTGCTACCAGGTATTGTCAGTTCCATATGCTGAAATTTCAGCAGCATACGTTGGAACTCCTTAAACAAAAAATGTTTTCCTTTCCTGCTTGGGCAGAATGTAAGGATTTACAAGAGTTAATGCATTCTGCAAGTCAAGTAACTAAACACAATTTGCACTGTGATTATGACGCCCTAGAAGCTTCCTGCAGGGCAGCAGTCACTGCATCTGTCATTAGAAGGCATGCGTGGCTTAAGGAACAGCCCCTGCCAGATCATCTCAAATCTAAATTTTTGGATGCCCCCTTGCACAAAGATAAATTATTTGGCACTAAGGCAGAAGAGGTCTTAAAAAAGATGGAAGAAAAATCTAAATCTATGCAAACAGATAAGGATTTCTTGCAGGCCCAGCCCCTAGGTTCAGCAGGCATTGTCCCGCCAAACACTGGTCCTTTCCTGCTCCCAGTAAACCGGCCCAGCCTAGGCCCTTTGGAATCAGACCCCCCCCCCCCGACAGTAGCCCCAGGGAATGCAGAGATCTAAGCAGTGGACTACCTCCACTTCAAAACCAGGGATTTCTAAGCCACCCCCTTATGGTAAGAACTCACAATGACTCACCTCCCCACTCCCTCCCTCTGCCCAGCTTCACTTACCCCTAGGAGGGGAAACTCTCCTTTCATGCAAGCACCTGGGCCACCATTACCAACGACCGTTGGGTTCTCAACGTAGTGTCCCAGGGATACAAATTTTCTTTCCACATCCTTCCAACTTCAAAAGGGTTCCCAGATGTATCTCCAAACCAGTGGGCAGAGGCGCAAAAGCAAATCCTTTCTCTGCTCTCTATGAGGGCAGTAGAGCATGTTCCTGCAGAACAGAAAGGCCAAGGTTTCTACTCCAGACTTTTTTCTGGTACCCAGAAAAGCGAGCACCTGTCACCCCATCCACAATCTGCCCATTCTACACACCTTCCTGGTGATCCCAAAATTCAAAATGCTCACCCACCAGCAGCTGCTACCCCTACTCTTCAAGGATGCTTGGCTAGCCACCCTAGACTTAAAAAAGGCCTACCTCCACATTCCTATCAGGGAATCATGCAGGACATATCTCCGTTTCAGGGCAGGATCTCAGCACTTTCAGTTCTCTGCGCTTCCCTTTGGCTTATTTTCACAAAATGTCTGGCTCCAGCCATTTCCTTTTGCAGACAAAGAAATATCCAGATTTACCCATACTTAGACAACTGCCTAATTCAGGCAGACAGCCAGGAAAAGCTGCTCAAGCACCTGGCCTTTGTAAAGTTCCTACTAACCGCCCCTGGGTACACAGTCAACGAAAAGAAATCCAAACAGGTACCCACCCAAAGGATTATATTCCTGGGAGCAAGCCTGGACACAGCATCCCAGATGGCATTCCTTACATCAGAAAAGCAAAGTTTCCTGACAGCCTGCTTCTCTCAACTAGCCACCAGACCCCAGCTATCTGTAAGGAAAATCCTGCAAGCTCTGGGGTTCATGGCATCTTGCATTCTACTCATTCCATATGCCAGACTGTAGAGTTTTTAGCTGAGTCTAGAACTTGTTCCCACAATTTCCAATTATTTCAATATATTTTGCTCCTTCCCTTTTCTAATGATCCCTCTTCCAGTTCTTTCATTTCCTTTATATTCAGTATTTCAAACACAGTTGGTTTAGGCTTTGATTTCCATTTTCTAGTAATTGCTTTTTTATCAGTTAACAGAGTTAAACTTAAGGCTTACTATGTCTAGGCAATTCAGATCCCGTGTCCCAGCTCAGAAGAATCATTTTCTTAGTTACTCCCATGTGCTTATCCAGTATTTCTGACAGAGTATGCTGTAGGGAAGTTTTAAAATCTGCCAACTCATTACAGTCCCAAAACATATGTTCCCAGTTACCTTTTTCTTCCCCATCACACCTTCAACATTTGCTGTCTACCTGAGGAAAAATTCCCTGATGTCTGCTTGGAGCATAAAAATACCTATGCAGTTACTTCCAAGCAAAGATCTTAACCTTCTGGACTTTGCTTCGGACTTGGGAGCCATACATATTTCCTGTTGTTCTCTTGTAAATTGCTTTCCAGCCTTTCTTCCTAGTCTTTTCTAAACTTCTATCATTGATTCTTCTACTTACCATGCAATGTGTTATATACCACACTAATTATCCCCATTTTAACAGCAGCTTCTGTTCTAGACTCAGCTAAAAACTCTACCAGAGCAGATCTTTCTCTTAAGATACCACTATCCTTTTCTCTTTGCCTATACTCTGATATCAGTCCCTATTAGAGGCAGTCTGTAGCCTGCAGTCCAACTGTCTTTTGCCCTCTTCCCATTTTATTACCTTTCCCTGTCTAGTTATTTGCTCCCAATATCTTGCCTCCTCTGACAATTTTCTCCTGCCCCATCTTGCCTATTTTCAGTGCCCCTACTTGCAGTTATTCCTGTTGGCAAAATCTCCTTTCTTTCATGCTTGTGTTCACTTAGATCCTAGAATACTTTCTGCCACTATATGAATGTAGCCTATATAGTTATTATTCTCCTTACGGATCTACATCCAAAATCCCAGTCTCTCTCTCTCTGTTTCTTGAACTCCCCCTCCCCACTTCATCATCACTCCTTTCAATTTTTAATTATAATCTTCTGCTTGTGTTTATGTATATGAGCATTAACTGTGTAGCTGTAAAATATCCATTCAAATCACGTAGTCCTAAACCTTGTTCTGTTGGAAGAATCAGCTGATTCCACATAACTTTTGCCCTCTTATCCTAGACAAATCACTTCAATTCTTTATTAATTATTGTCCACAGCTTCTCCTGTTGAATAAAATATGCCTGACCCATATGTAAGCTAAAGGCACTAAAAACATTTTCACTGCTTGTCTCTTACTATCCATATCCATATACAAGAGCTTCTAGTTTCTCAGTTTTTGTATTATCTTTTGATCTGATGTTGTCAATCTTCACCCAATCCTTGACAGTGGGTTCGGTTCTGAACCTCGGAACCAACTCAGCCATATCTTCTAGCTCGCTCTCTCCAAACTCTCGAGTCAGGCACTACTCATAATGCTCCTCACAGGTATTACCTCAGATCTTCTTTGCCGCTTCGCAGACCAGACACGTTAGCTTCCTTCTCTTGAGCCTTGGCTATAACAGTGAATAATTCTTTAATATTTTTTCCTCTTTGAATTTATTCTTTATCCCTTATAAATAATTTACTGTCTAGTTCCTCTTACACTATGTACCTGCTCCTCTTAACTTTATTCTGCTTCCTTTCCTACCCTTGGCAGAATTTAAGTACCGTTGCTGATACTTTCTTCATGTCTGTTACCTTTTAGGTATTCTATTTTACCATCACTAGTATTTTTCTCTTATTTTTCTTTAGTTTAAAAAAAAATTCTTTGATTCTTTCATCTCTATCTCCTTTGTCGCGGGACTGTTGTGACAGTTATTCCTACTTTACAATGGCCGATCAAAAGCAACCCTTCTCCTGCTAAGTCTAGTAAAGGCACCTCAGGTTTCAAAAGGTACCAAAAATGTGAAGGCAAGATGCCTAATTCTGATAATCATTCTTTCTCTCTATCATCTGGGGAAAATCTACTTAAAGGAGGATTGCTCAATCTGTCACAGGTTTGCTACATGAACCTGACTGAAATTAATATTAAAAGGACTTCTTAAAACTAAATTTGACAAGGCCTTATCTGAGTCTAGACCTGAAACTAGCACTTCCTCAACATCTTCCTCTGTTTTGAGGAAAAGGCCTTCTTCATTTCCCAGGACTTCACAACCGACTAAGAAAGTGCCTAAGTCATCCTTGGTACCGAAGAGTTCTCAGCACCAGAGGATTTATCTGCTTCCAGACCCAAGCTCCCCTCCGAACCAAAAACAGCTTCTGCACTGACAGATTCCTCAGTGTCGAAGCTGTCACAGTTACCAAGAACTAAATACTCTCTTTCCATTGACCCATTCACAGACATGCCAACCAGCCCATTTATAGAAGTGAGACCCCCTAGATCTTCCACCTCATCTTCTGTTCAATCTACTGAGACTTTCTGGAGCCCATATATTGAGACTGGTGGATCAGCTCCTGATGGCTAGGGGGTTACCCTCAGTTCCTAGCCACACTGGCCTTGGAATTAGCCTAGCTACAACTCTTCCATACCCTCCTCATCGAACTCCTATTGAGACCTTGGAGTCCACAGTTCCAACTCCTCCAGCGTCGATTGCTTCAATTCCAGTAGCATCCTCGTCTCTGGTTCCGAGAATTGTCTTGAGTTCCTCCAAGCCTTTGGCACAAGAGGTCTCCTAGGGTCTTGATTCTGTGGTCAAGTCCAAGGGGCTTGGATGGAGTTCTTTTCACTCAGAACCATCAATGTCCCAAGCCACCTAGGCCTTTGTAGGATCGACCCAGGCTTCTGTTCCAGAGCCAGCCACCTAGGTCCGGGGTGTGACCCCGGTTCTGAAGGAGTCCTGTTTGGTTCCGGGCTCCCATCCCTCTACAGGGGACCAGCCTTTAGGATAATGGAGAAGGTGTTGTCCATTGGGGACTCTCAGTCTTTGCCAACCCTGTCAGGATATATTTCTACCTCCTCTAGACCTGAGCTACCATCAGTCTCACCCACAGGACAGAGGGCACAAAAGTCCCAGGTGACTCCCACATTAGTGGTCTCCTCTTCGGACACTTCCCCGGATCATCCTCCTGAGGGAGTCCCTGCGAAGAAGCAGTGCAAGAAGAAGCATCTGGACTCCCCGGAAGAGTCCTTCACAGAAGATACTGATTTTGATGAGGGGGAAGGTTCCCCCAAGTCACCCCTGATGATGTTTCCTTCAGGGGGCATCCTAGAAGTCCTAAAACAGAGGGGTGGCTAGTCCTCTATTCAACCTTCCTCGGAGGAATCAGCATACCTGGAGGCTTTTCGTGCCCAGCCCTCTACTTCTTGGATCTCTCTGTCCGCTGACAATTTTATTAAATTGATCATTCAGCAGGCATGGAAGATGCCCAATTCCATAGAGCCAATCTCTAAGAGACCCGACCAGATATTATCGGCCCCTAAAGATGAACCACATTGGTCTAAAGGGATTCCTGTTGATGCCATGGTGATAGTGGCCGCCACCAAAAAGGAACTCACTGAAGAGAGTCCGACTATCCATCCTCCTAACAGGGAATCTAGGATGTTGGATAGATGGACCACAGAGTCAGGGGTCCAGAGAA
The DNA here is from genome assembly GCF_019279795.1 of Protopterus annectens. Taxonomy (NCBI): domain Eukaryota; kingdom Metazoa; phylum Chordata; order Ceratodontiformes; family Protopteridae; genus Protopterus; species Protopterus annectens. Next base: position 831,272,105 of record NC_056751.1, read on the forward strand.
TCTTTCTCTGGAACTTCCTATCAGCATCCCTGAAAGGGGGCCCAATTGCCTTTCTCTGGAGGCAGTCGGGGGGGGTGATTATCCCTACGTTTACCTGCCTGCCAATTGATAACTTTGGACAAATGGGTGCAGGGGATAATATCAAGAGGTTACCATAATGTTCCATCTGTGTTGTCGATCTACACCAATCCTTGACCCCCCCCCCACCTTTCCCCATCCTGAGACTCTTAGTAGACCGGATTAGTCCTCAGCTAGTTTCCATTTAAGGACTCATATATGGCCTCGTTCTGTATATTTTCTATATTTGACTATATTTTGTTTTCTGTATACTACTTATTGGGCAAACTCAGTCTGAGATAACCTCTGTGAGGAGCATTATAGGTAGTGCCTGGCTCGAGAGTTTGGAGAGTGGGAGCTGGAAGATATTTCCGAGTCGGTTCCAAACTGTCAAAAATTAGTGAAGATTGACAACACAGATGGAACATTATCGTAAGACATAACTTCTTTTTTAGTCTCTTCCCACATATCCTTAGATGCCATAATCAAAGCCTTTTTAATCCATACACCTAAATACTTAATCTTATTTCGTCCCCATAAATATGGGTATTGCTGAATCAGTTCATGTGTGGGTACATAATTTACTGCTATAGCCTTTGTTTTATTTTCATTAGTTTTATATCCAGAAAAGACTCTAAATGGTCTCAAATTGTTCCATAACACTGAGATGTCGTTTTCTGGATTTTTCAGGTACGAAATAATATCATCCGCAAATAAAGCCAGTTTTTCTTGATTACCATACCAATTATATCCTTGCATTCCTGAGTCCCTTATTTTCTTTGCCAGTGGCTCTAAATATAAAGCAAATAACAAAGGAGAAAAAGGAAAAGCCTACCAGATTCCTTTGTTCAGACACATATTTTCAAAGAGGAACCTTCCCACTTTAATTCTTGCCTCCGATCCTTCATATACCCTCCTAATTAACTTTATTATTGTATCAGGAAATGCAAATACTTTCATTGCCCAGGTCTATATCACATAGTCGAAGTCTTATAACTTCAAACACGTAATGTTCGAACCATTACGTTCTAAGCTACAAAACTTTGACTATGCATAAAAAAAGAAAAAAAAACGATGGAAAACAAAAATAAACTGTTTTAAGCAGGGGGGCAAGCCCCCCTGCACCCCCCACATGGTGGGCTGCAGCCCTATACCAACTCCGAGATCGCACCCCATTGAACAAAATGGAAACCTCCGCTTATGGAGATTTCCATTCAAACGCTCAAACTTTTACAAATTCGAACTTATGATCTCGACCATATGAGGTTCAAACTTGTAAAAGTTCAACTACTTGATAGGAACCCTCATTGCCCTACTCATAAAATCCCAACTTAACTCTGTCAAGTACTTTCTGTATATCAAGACCGTCTAACAACAACAGCAGTATTTTCTTTACATTCTGCTACCCTCTGGATTGTTGTTTTTCTGTTAATGTTGTCAAATGTTTGCCTCCCCTTGACAAAATCATATTGATCCTTATCTGTCAATTTTACCATTCTAGATCGTGTTCCAGTAATTTCCTTAATGTCAGAGCTATTTCTCACATATTTGGAGCAAACATCAGATACTGCAGCTTACCAAGAAATCTTGTGAAAACTTGTTGATCTGTTTTCTTACTGTGTGCTTTGAAAGGCCACTTCTACCAAGGATGTGTCTCCTTCCAGTGATTGCTTCAGAAATGTCAGCATTGCTGACAGCTAAGTGCATTACTACTTGGTGTAATTCCTGGAATTAAGCCTTCTTTAATTCTTCAGGACTCTGTTGTCCAAGCCCTTGCCATTAGGCCTTCATCTGACTGCGGCCCCCTATGAGGTTTACATTTCACTGCTTGATATTTTTGTTATCATTTACTTAATAATAGTAAATGATAGGACTTCAAGTCAGGTGTAACAGATATGTATTCACCTTCTCATGTGATCTCTGAGGAGGGCCTTTTGTACTATGTACTTGTTACCTTCATGCCATCTCCTTGTATGTAGATAGCCTGTTCATCGTACAGTTGCTGGTGAATTTTCCTTTAAGTTAAACAAATGTATAATTTATTATATCTTTATATGTTGTTAGTGTGCTTTCATTTACTGTATTGCAAGCTGTACACACAGTTCTTATTGCTTATATATCATTCTGATCCTGCTTTTTGTAATGACTGTCTCTGTCTGATCTTGCATTTATAAATCTGCATTTGTTTTGCTACCTTACACTCTCTTTTTTTGGCATTTTGTATTACTGATTAAATGTATAACATATGAACAGCATACTGCTGAGTACTGTTGTATTCGTCATTGTAGTTTCTAGGCTAGCGGGCCTAGTGCCTTTACAGGTCTAGCCATGTTAATCCCAAGTATCCTCAGTTGTTCTTTTTTGGGTAGTTTGCAGAACGAATTTATGAACAGAGCGGGTCTGTGATCAACACCAGCTACCCCTGTCCATGAGGGACATGGGTGCCACCCCAGGGGTGAATTTACAGTCTCCCATCCAATTATCTAGGTTGCGTTTGAGTAGGGTCAGTGAGGAACTCTGTTTTATGTGAATGGAGATTCTATTCCAGGGAAGTGGCAGTCTCTGGGAGACATATCTGTCTCTCCAGCATGATCTGTTAATGTCGCAAGCTAGGTTGAGATCCCTAGAGTGAGAGACTTTTTATTAAACACCTTTATTGAGTTATCACTTGTGACACAGGCAAATTTACATTTGTATAAAAGTAAACAAACTGTATTAAAAAGGTCATGTTTACAATGTATACAAACATTATACTTCACATACATTGCTGTATGTCGTATAACCTAAGCAACATTACATAAATTATTCAATTCCTGTCCTTTTTTAAACAAGAAACATCTTTATTAAACCATCAGTTATGACAAAGACAGTCATACTTTTATATAAATGAAAACAAACCACACCAACACAATCCTAGTTGCAAGCATTTTACATCACAAACCATGCTGACACATTCCCAGTTGCAAATATCGTACATCATTTATAATCTACCCAGTCATTTTAAGTCAAACATTACTTAGCTCATTTAAGTCCTGCCTTCTTTTAAACCTCATTCCTCCCCTGTATGTATTGTTCCCACAATTCCTATTTTTCTTAAATGGTTTGCTCCAACCTTTTTCTAAAGATCTCAATTCCAGTTGTTTTATCTCTGTTACTATATTCACTACTTCTAGTATAGTTGATTTAGATTTTGATTTCCCTTTTCTAGTAATTTCTTTTTGGCAGCCACTGTAATCAGACACAAGACCTTACCATATGTAGGCAATTCTGAGTCTGTATCATAGCACAGAGAAATCATCTCCCTTGTCACACCAATCCATCCACCCAGAATCTCAGACAGTGAATCCCACAGGGAATCCTTGAAGTCTGCCAACTCACTCCACTCAGAAAATATTTTCCCAATTACCTTTTATTCGTCACACCTCCAGCTTTTGCTGTCTACCTAAGAAAAAACTCTTTGAAGTCTACTTTGGGTATAAAAATATCTATGTAAACATTTCCAAACAAAAATTCTAAATCTTGATTTTGTTGTATATTTGGGAGGCATACATATATCCTCCCATTGTTTCTTTGTGAATTGCTTATCCAGTCTCCCTTCCCAAGTTTCTAACCTACTGTAATTGATTCTTATAGTTGTCATCCAACATTTTATATGCTGTACTAATTATTCCTTTTTAAAGGCAGCTTCTGTTCTAGATTCTACTAAAAATTCTACCAGTGCTGGTCTTTCATTTAGGACCCCCTATTTCTTTCTCTTTGCCTGTACTGTGATATCAATATTTGATAGAGAAGGCAATTTCTAACTTGCAGTCTAAATAAATTCTTGGCAACTTCCTATTCTACCATCTTTCCCCTCTCTAGTTATTTGCTCCCAATACCTTGGTTCCTTTGCCAATTTTCTTTAGTAAGTTCTAGCCTCCTCTTGCCTATTGTCTGTATCCCTAATTGCAGTCATCCCTATTGGCAGAATCTCCTTTCTGCATTCCCATTTTGGCTTAGTTCTTACTATATTTTCTGCTACTTTATAGATATAATGTTCTGTATGATGATTGTTATTCTCCTTAAAGGCCTACATCCAAAATATCAGTCTTTCTTTGTTTTTTGAGCGTGCCCCCTGTTTTATCATCATCCCTTTCCACTTTGAATTATATGCTTGTGTTGTGTAAAAGAGCCTTAATGGTGTAGCTTTTAAATACCCCTTCAAATCGGGTAATCCCCAAATGCCCTGTTCTACTAGAAGAATCAGGTTATCACACTTGACTCTTGCCATCTTCCCCTCCCAGGTAAAGTCCTTCAGCTCTTTATTAACTGCTTTCCACAACTTCTCCTTTGGTTGATAAAAATATGCCTGGCCTTTGTATAAGAACAATGGGACTAAAAACTTTTACCTGCTTGTTTATAGCTTTTTAGGTTTATAGGCTAGTACTAGGCTAAGTGCCCTTATCCAGTTATTCCATGTGTGTATCAAACCCTGCACCTTGTGTTTGTAAGGCAAACACCCTAACAGTTATGCCAACCTTCCATTCCTTAATAAATGTTTATTTTCCCTTCCACGTATTCAAACCCTACATCTATTGCACCTGAGGCCATTACTCTACCCCATCAGGTATGTAGATGTCTTGTATCTTACTATCCATATCCATATAACAAAGCTTCCGTTTTTCTCAGTTTTTGTATTACCTTTTCTTTAGTCACCTCCCACATACCTTTAGCTGCCACACGAGAATAATTTTTAATCCATACTCCTAAATAGTTCATTTTATCATGTCCCTATAAATATGGATTTTGCTAAACCAAATCATAAGTGGGTACATAATTTACCACTATTGCCTTTGTTTTAGCTTCATTAATTTTGTAGCCTGATAAGATTTGGATCAGCCTAAAAATGTTCCACAACACTGTAATATCTCTTTCTGGTTTTGTCAGGTATAAAATAATACTGTCTGCAAAAGGAACCAGCTTTTCTTGACTATCATGCCAATTATATCCTTTGCCAGTGGTTCTAAATATAATGCAGATAACAAAGGGGAAAGAGGACACCCCTCCCTGGTTCCTCTGCTTAAGCTGAAGTTATCAGAGAGGACCCCACCCACTTTAATTTTTGCCGCTCCCTGGTTCCTCTGCTTAAGCAGAAATTATCAGGGAGGACCCCACCCACTTTAATTTTCACCTCCAATCCCTCATATATCTTTCTAATCAACAAAACAACACGAACTAAAAGAATGTAAAACAAATACGACAATCCAGTCCAGGATAAAAAAGCAGATTTAATACGTTCTAGGGCTTTGGCATGTACTGCCTTCAATGGAATATAGAACCTTTGTTAAATCACACCTTATATACAACTTAATAAATCAATCAAGTAATAAATTACATAATTAAACAGTTAAATTAAAACTTTCCAATGCCAAGAAACATTCATACCATCAGGATTGTCGTATTTATCTTTGTAATCAACCTTGTAAGTTTTTCAGGATAAAGTCCCAGCTTACTCTGTCAAATGATTTCTGTGCATTATACTGTTAGCACTTTAAAAAGTTATTTTTTGTTTAATTTAAGTGTTAGGCTAACTCACTCAAGTGCGCTAGCCGTTTTATAGCATTTACTGTTTGTTACTGTATCTTTTTCTCCTTTGTCTGTAAAAAAAGAAAAACAAAAAAATATCCTTGTTTTCCCGCTTTTCTGAACTAGAATAGTCCAGTCTTCAGATTTTGCTGATCTCTGGGCTTTGTCTTAGTTCCTGTGCTATCCATATCCTTATTTGGATAAGAGGAAGCTTCTTTGTTCACCAGTGGGAGTGGGGAGCACTGAGCAACCTATTTGTCCCTAGAGGATTGGTTCCAGCCCAGCAACTTGTAGTTTATTGGCCATTTTGGGTCAATTCCTGGCTCTTTTCAACCCCTGCTATAAAGCCCGCTTTTGCACGCTTTTCACTTGTAAAAGACTCAGCACAGCTCCTCGTGGTGTCCTGCAGAGTTCTACAAGCAGCAGAGAGTGAAAGAGTGACTTTCCTGGATTTATAAGTATTTTTCTGGCTTTCACTTAAATTACTGCATCTCGACTGCATTTCGCTTAAAAAACAGCTCTGCATATTGTTTCTACTGTACTTGTGTTGAATTTATACTGTTAGCACTTTAAAAGTTATTTTTGTTTAATTTATGTTAGGCTAACTCACTCAAGTGCTAGCCGTTTATAGCATTTACTGTTTGTTACTGTATCTTTTCTCCTTTCTCTGTAAAAAAAAAAAAAAAAATATCCTTGTTTTTCAGCTTTTCTGAACTAGAATAGTCCAGTCTTCAGATTTTGCTGATCTCTGGGCTTTGTCTTAGTTCCTGTGCTATCCATATCCTTATTTGGATAAGAGGAAGCTTCTTTGTTCACCAGTGGGAGTGGGGAGCACTGAGCAACCTATTTGTCCCTAGAGGATTGGTTCCAGCCCAGCAGCTTGTAGTTTATTGGCCATTTTGGGTCAGTTCCTGGCTCTTTTCAATCCCCTGCTATAAAGCCCACTTTTGCGCGCTTTTTCACTTGTAAAAGACTCAGCACAGCTCCTCGTGGTGTCCTGCAGAGTTCTACAAGCAGCAGAGAGTGAAAGAGTGACTTTCCTGAATTTATAAGCATTTTTCTGGCTTTCACTTAAATTACTGCATCTCGACTGCATTTCGCTTAAAAAACAGCTCTGCATATTGTTTCTACTGTACTTGTGTTGAATTTATACTGTTAGCACTTTAAAAAGTTATTTTTTGTTTAATTTAATTGTTAGGCTAACTCACTCAAGTGTGCTAGCCGTTTTATAGCATTTACTGTTTGTTACTGTATCTTTTCTCCTTTCTCTGTAAAAAAAGAAAAAAAAAATCCTTGTTTTCCCGCTTTTCTGAACTAGAATAGTCCAGTCTTCAGATTTTGCTGATCTCTGGGCTTTGTCTTAGTTCCTGTGCTATCCATATCCTTATTTGGATAAGAGGAAGCTTCTTTGTTCACCAGTGGGAGTGGGGAGCACTGAGCAACCTATTTGTCCCTAGAGGATTGGTTCCAGCCCAGCAACTTGTAGTTTATTGGCCATTTTGGGTCAATTCCTGGCTCTTTTCAACCCCCTGCTATAAAGCCCGCTTTTGCGCGCTCTAGCACGTTTTAGCGTGAAGTTGCTCATAGAGCAGCATAGGGCAGCGCCGGTTAATCAAGTTTAAACTATTTCTGGCTCCGTAAAGTCTGCTCTTCAATTTTTCCCTTAGAACTGTTCTACTTGCAATCTAAACTCCCTATACTCTATCTGAAAAGCTCAGCACTTGCTCCTAAAGCATTTTTTATACAGGTAAAGCACTCTTAAACAAAAGAAAGTACTTCATTCACCTAAATTTCCTTGAGTACCCATTTCCCTATAGGTCCTTTTTGACTCAGTTACACAGCAATCTTTTTCACTATTTCTAGCATGTCGAAGGGTCAGTTGCTGGCGTCCTCTCCTGTTCAGCTGGTGAATCTAGAATCTTGAGGCAATGTTACAATTGCCTCATGTACACAGACAACCCTCTCCTCCTCCCAACAAATACAAATATATGCGAGAGATGCAACTATATAGCCAAACTTGAGGCTGAGCTCTCTCAATTCAGTACTGGCAAGACCAGTCAGGAGGAGAAGGTAACCATGCACACCACAAACCCGGTCTCACATAGAACTATCACAACTGCAAACCAAACACATAAACACACAAAACATACTCGGAGGCACTGATTAAAAATCTACCAAAACAACAGAGGCCTCCAAAGCAGACACCCAAGCAACCGCCACCTCAAGACATAGCACATGCAATACATAGCTCACAAAGTCAGTGTGCTAAACAATCACAGCCCTTAAGGCCAAACAACATGCCAGACACACTTGTAATAGGTGACTCCATAGTCAGACACACTGACGTCCCGCCACCAGACTGAACAAGGAAAAGGTCACAGTAAGCTGCCTGTCGGGAGCTAGAATCCGCCACATAACACAAGCACTCAAGTCACTCCACAGCAAGTACAAATATGACTCAGTCATTGTACATGCCGGTGTGAACGACCTGAGACGTACCTCCCTGGACTACATGAAAAGAGACATAGAGGAGCTCTCTGATTATGTAGCCCAGGCGGTATGACCCTGACCCTGAGCAGCATCTTACCCTCACCAAGAATGATGCCACAGTACAAAGACAAAATGATCAGTTTTAACAATTGGCTTAATTACTGGTGTCATTCTAAGGGGATCCAATGTCTGTCTGCTTGGGATGACATGCTTGACAAGCCACGCTGCTTCGCAAGGGATGGCTTGCACCTGTCACCCTTGGGCTTCCGGATATTGGCCAAGGCTCTTGCCACCCCATAGTGCCTTTTTAGGCAAGGCTCAAATGACAAACCTACCTCCCTAGAAAGCACAAGTGGAAAAAACTAAGGGTAATGCTGCTCAATGCCAGAAGTCTAAACCTCAAGATGCACGCCCTCGAAGCCCTCCTCAGTATGGAGAACATCGATGTCTGTGCAGTGACTGAAACCTGGTTCAAAGCTCCTGAGAGCACCCCAGCACTATCAGGTTTTACCTCATATCATGCTTTCCGGCCGCAAAACTTGGACCGAACCACAAAAGGAGGGGGAGTATCCATATTCATCAAAGATACCCACACCTCCAGGTTAGTGGCAACGCATGAAGCATCGGAGACCATCCAGGTGCAACTAACCATAGGCAAAACTGCCTTACAGTTTGTAGCATGCTACAGACCACCCTCTCAAATTCAGGAACCCCACACAGCCTTCCTGAAGACACTGGAGAGTATGAATGTCTCTCCAATTACCATCATATTGGGAGACTTCAACTACCCAAACATAGACTGGGAACATTACTCAAGCCCCAACACCCTAGCCCAAAGGTTCCTAGAATTCATAAACTCAAATGCAATGGAACAACTAGTCACCATTCCCACGAGAGGAGACAATATACTAGACCTGATCATCACAAACATGGGGACAAAGTGCTCCACACCGGAAGTATATCCCTCTTTGGTAAGATCAGACCATAAATTAATCTCACTGGAAATCCACATCCCGCCCCCACCCCCTGCACAAAACACCACAGTGAAGAACTTCTCAAAAGCCAACTTCACACTTCTTAAGACTGAAGTGGTATCCTTCAAGGCCCCTGGGCCAGTGGAAACCACAACCCACACTGCTGAATCCTTTGCAAATGCCTTCTACGGGCACCTTCAAGAATGCATGGATCATGTAATCCCAAATAAAACCAAGACCCATTTCCCCAAAGGCAGGCGCCCGGTCTGGTGGACCCCAGCCATAAACAAACTTTACAACAGGAGGAGGAAGCTACTACATGACAGAGCAAAATCCCTAAAAGGGAAGGCATCTCTGATCAGTACTAGCAAAAAACTACGATCACTCATAAAATCATCCAAGGCCAACTTTGAGAGAAAAATCGCAAAAGACACAAAAGACAATCACAAGGCCTTCTTTAGCTATGTTAGAAACCTGGGTGGAAACTCCCAGATATGCTCAGAGTTAGTCCAAAATGACACAAAATACACTGAACCCACTGACATTGCTAACATTCTGGCAGACAGGTTCAGTGCAAATTTCTCCTCCCCCTCAAAAGGAGAAATATTTATCCCAGCAGAGTGTAGCCTCCCTAACATCTCAGATGCCCAGGTGAGAGCCGCCCTCTCTAAAGCTAAAAACACAGCATCAATGGGACCGGACGGTGTCCCGGGCTGTGTGCTACATGAACTCCAAGAGGAACTAAACCCACACATAAGGCTGCTGTTTAATCTTAGCCTTACTACAGGATACGTGCCCAAAGAGTGGCGACGGCAACAGTGGTCCCATTTCACAAAGGCGGTGCTTCTACGGACACTGGAAATTACCGCCCATAAGCTTGACGAGCCTGGTCTGCAAAGCTATGGAGAGGATCATTATGGAACTCATAAACAAAGACATTGGGGACCTACAGACATTGGATCCTACCCAATTTGGCTTTGTCAAGGGCAGATCCTGCCTTTTGAACTTGGTCGACTTTTTGAAACAGTCACTAAGGCCATTGATGAGGGTAAGGCAGTTCACACAGCCTACCTTGACCTTGAAAAAGCCTTTGACACAATACCCCACTCGGGCATCATAGACAAACTCACCAGCTTAAATGTAAACCCATATGTCACAAGATGGGTTGCAAACTGGCTCAAGGACAGAACCCACAGGGTCAGAGTTGCTGGAGCTATGTCCGACTCTAAGCCAGTCACAAGCGGTGTCCCACAGGGCTCAGTCCTGGGACCCCTCTTGTTCTGCATTTACGACGTACAGGCAAACATAGGAGGATTGTGGCTGACAAAGTTTGCAGATGACTGCAAACTGGGCCATAATTGATACTCCAGCGGACACAAACATCCTTCAGAGAGGCCTCATAGAAACGGATAATTGGTGCCAGAGCCATGGCCTTAAGCTGAACGCCAAAAAATGTATAGTCATACCCTTTGGGAAAAACAAGGTACCCACAAATTACCACATAGGTGGTAATCCATTAAATCTGGAAGAGGTAATCAGGGACCTAGGGACCCAGGTTGACAGTAACCTCTCATTTGACACTCACATTGCCAAAGTGGTTAGGAAGACCTTCTATATTGCCCACCTTATCATGAAGGGTTTCACATCTAGATCAAGAGAGGTCATTGTGCCCCTGTACTCTTCCCTTATCAGGCCAATGATTGAGTACAATGCCCCATTTGGGATGTATCTTACCCGACACCTGCAGCAGTTGGAAAGACCCCAAAAGTTCCTCACCAAGAGGATAAAGGGTCTTAAACATATGTCATATGCTGCCCGACTGAAAAACTCCAGCTCTATTCAGTCGCATACCGCCTACTCAGAGGTGACCTGTGCCTGACGTACAAGGCCATGTCCAATCCGGAATTAATGGACATGCTCCACCTCAGAAAATCCAAATCCATCAGAGCCACGAGAGCAAGAGACTTAAACCTCAACACAGAAATAAATAGGACGTGCTGGAGGGACAGATTCATAACCCAGAGGCTCCCTACACTCTGGAACAGAATCCCAATCCATGTTAGGCAGAGCCCCTCACTAACTCTATTCAAGAGAAATCTTGACGAGTGGATGGGAGATCGTAGGTTTACCCCGGGGGTCATCTCTGTGTCACTACTAGACAGAGGCACAGTAAACTAAACCCTAAAAGGGCGTAGTATTCTCATCCTAAGGGGTGGTGAAAGCCACACACACTCTGGCTAGGCTTATAAATGCCCTAGGGCAGATAGCCTAGTACGAACCTATGAACCTATAAGACCCACCAAAAACAATGGTATTTTCTTACACTCTGCTTCCCTCTGGATCATCAGTGTTCTGTTAATGTCAAATGTTTGCCTCCTCTCCACAAAACCACATTGATCCATATCTATAATTTTGGCATTACGTTTACCATTCTTTTAGCCATTATAGACGTGAACACTTTATAATCATGATTTTAGTATTGAAATGGGCCTGTATGAAGCTGGATCTGATGGATCTTTACTCTCTTTAGGTATTACAGCTGCCACTGCTTTCTTCCAGGATATTCATACTTCTCCTCCTATTAAAATACTTTTAAACAAAACCTTCCAGCTCTTTATCAGGTTTCCCCCTAGCTTCTAAACTTCCACAGGAATACCATCTATTCCTGGGGACTTTCCTGTAGATTGGTTATATATCACAATTTTTATCTCATCTTCTCCTATCTAACCATTAGTAATTGAGCTTCACCTACCTCTAACCTTGGCATATTTAATTTTTCTTAAACATTTCCATTTGTATCTTTTCTTGATTTCCATATTTCTCTGCTTTATACAAACTTTCATAGAATTTCTGAAGTATTTCTAATAGCACTGCAGGATCTCATTACATTCCTTGTTATAGGCTCCCTAAGTTTGGTGACCGCCTTTCTACTTTCTGTTGCCTAAGTCAGACCTTTAGCTATCCCTCCAGTTATGGATGTCCTGGATGATGTTTCTCCGACTCCAGTGCTAATCCTGATTCTCTCTCTCCTGCTCTGTCAAACCAGACAGATATTATAGGGTCCCTGACACCCACAAACATCTCTTTAAGGCCCATTCTGTGGATCTAGAAACTATTTCACAGGGCCCCAGGGAGTGGCTACTTCTGCAGCCAAGAATCCACTGCCAGCAGATAGGGAAGCTAGGTCCCTGGAGAGATGGGGTAAAGTTTATACCTCTACCACCCTGGCCATGGGGTCACTTAACTGCCTTTTCATATGTTTCAGTACCAGGAATTTTACTGGATGATTTACAGAAAAAGCTAGCCTCTCTTGAGCCTATTGATAGAATGGCATTGCAGGATTTAGTACATAACACTCAACAGGATAACAATAATTTTCTTCAGTGTGGTTATAATGCACTGTTAGCTTCATGTAGGGCAGCTATGACTGGGGCTGTTATCGTGAACATGCTTGGTTAAAAGAACAGCCACTGCCAGACCATGTTAAAGTAAAGTTACTTGATGCACCTTTGGAAAAACAGAAGCTTTTTGGTGCTAATGCTCAAGATGTGTTGAAGTCCATTGAGGAAAAAGCTAAATCAGTACAGACAGTCAAAGATTTCCTCCAGGTTCAGCCACCCAGATTCAGCAGGAATTGGCCTTCAAAGAATTGGTCCTTTCCAGACACCGACAAGTTTCAAAGAGGAAAAAACAGGCGTGCTCAAGGTAGAGGCCAATACCGAGGCTCCTACAGGGAGCGCCAGTGGCAACCTCCAAATCAAAGAAGTGGCGCAGGCAGTCCAGCTGCACCACAAGGACAATCACAATGACTTAACTTTCATACCGCCTACAAAGGCTCAAAGAGAAGCGCCTTTGGGCGGAAAATTAGCCTTATTCTCAAAAAACTGGCAAATCTTAACCAAGGACAACTGGATTCTGGATTTAATAGACAAAGGTTACATATTCCACTTCCATACTTTACCAATAAAACAAGGCATGCCAAACCTGCCACTACATCAAAGGGCAGAGGCACTCATTCAAGTTTCAAAGCTGTTGAATATAAAAGCAATAGAAAAGGTCCCTCCACAGGAACAAGGCCAGGGATTTTATTCAAGACTGTTCCTTGTTCCAAGAAAGGAAAACAAATGGAGGCCTATACTGCACTTGTCTACTCTAAATACTTATCTCATTGTGCTGAAGTTCAAAATGTTGACGCTGCAGCAACTCCTTCCCATGCTGGGCAAGGGGTCTTGGCTGGCCACTCTGGACCTCAAGGAGGCATACCTGCATGTCCCAATCAGACTAAGCTGCAGAAGATACCTCAGATTTCTTGCAGGGACAGAGCATTATCAATTCTCAGCATTGCCGTTTGGCTTATCTACTACTTAGAGTGTTCACGAAATGCCTGGCATCAGTAGTGGCACACTGCAGACTCCAGGGGATTCAAATATATCCCTACCTGGACGACTGCCTCATACAAGCAGACAACAAACAAACCTTAATAGCAAACTTGGACTATGTCATTCAATTACTACAGGCCTTGGGATACACAGTCAACATTCAGAAATCAAGACTTCTGCCATCCCAACAAATGATTTTCCTAGGAGCCAAACTGGACACAGAAACACAAATGGCTTATCTCGCAGAGGAAAAACAACAGCAGTTACCAGAGTACTTCAAAGGCCTAGCAAAGCTCTCCCAGCTGACTGCAAGGAAAATCCTGCAGGCCCTGGGGTTCATGGCATCTTGCATTCTTCTGATACCTTTGGCAAGACTTCATATGAGAAAGCTGCAATGGTACTTAAAAAGCCTATAGTCCCAACACAGCCAAAGCCTAGAGGACGTAATCCCACTCATTCCATGTCTGCAAAGAGAATTTTTGTGGTGGGCTCAAGCAAGTCAGTTAAACAAAGGCATGTCTTACAACAAACCTCAAGCAGGTCAAATGATTACAACAGACGCCTCAGACCATGGATGGGGGGCGCACATGGAGGACAGATGCATTCAAGGTCAATGGACACCAAGGGAAAGGCATCTGCACATAAACCAAAAAGAGATGTTGGCAGTGATACATGCAATCGAAGCTTTCGAAAAATCACTTCAACAAGGACATTTGCTAATAAGGACAGACAACACCACTGTCATGTGGTATATAAACAAGCAGGGAGGAACTCATTCGTATCCCCTCTGCAGACGAACAATGATTCTCTGGGAAAAATCCCTAAGTCTGAAGATACATTTGCAATCCCAGTTTGTGCCAGGCAAGGACAATGTACTGGCGGACAAGCTGAGCAGAAATTTCTTGGATCCACACGAATGGATGCTGCATCCTCACATTTTCTCACAAATAACAAAGACATGGGGAAGACCGGACATAGATCTCTTTGCTTCTCACATGAATCATCACCTGGAAAAGTTCTGTACAAGGACTCACCATCCTCTAGCCTGGAAAACAGATGCTCTCTCCTTCAGCTGGAATTCCCTAGCAATTTATGCATTCCCTCCTCTACCACTGCTGACCAGGGTGATACTGAAGATCAAAGCAGAACAACCAACAGGCATTTTGATAGCTCCAGACTGGCCAAGGCAGCACTGGTACCCATTGCTGTTGAGCATAACTCGGACCAAACCGTGGCCTCTGCCCCTATGGCCTCTGCTTCTATCACAACACAATTACAGGACTGTTCATCAAAACCTGAAAACATTGCATCTGACAGCCTGGAGGTTACCATAACTCCTTCCGATATCTCTCTTTCCAAAAGTTCAAGAGATCTTACTGGAAGACGCCAGACCTTCCACCAGAAAAACCTATTCAGCCAAGTGGAAGAGATTCATCATCTGGAATGCTAACAGGGGTCAGGATACAACAGTATTGAGTATACCTCAGATATTGGAATACTTGGCAGAAATGTTTCATACTGGTCTCTCATATTCTTCCATAAAGATTCATGCCTCAGCAATCTCAGCAAAATACAATTGTGATCCACCTGTGTTTTCACATCCTTTGCTAAGACAGTTCCTAAGAGGGATAAAGAATATCAAACCTCCCAGGAAACCGCCAGTACCTGCATGGGACCTCAATTTCGTCTTGGAAAAATTAACTCTTCCTCCCTCTGAACCAGCAGCAACTTCAGAAATGCAGTTTCTCTCATGGAAAACGGTTTTCCTATTGGCAATTACATCAGCAAGAAGAGTCTCGGAGATACAGGCACTCATGGCAGTACCTCCTTTTATCATTTTTCATCAGGACAGAGTCTCTCTAAGAACCAATCCTTCATTCATGCCAAAAGTAATTTCCAGGGTGTCTCTAAATCAAGCCATTCACCTGCCTACTTTCTTCCCCAATCCTCAAAACAGGGGGGAAGCACTGCTGCATACATTGGACATACACAGACAACTACGATACTACTTGGACAGAACTAAGACCACCAGAAAGTCTGACCAACTGTTTGTGGCCTATGCTGCTGGAGTACAAGGAAAAGCAATCTCCAAACAAACAATTTCCAAATGGATTGGACACTGCATCAGATTTTGCTATTCTTACCATGGAAAAGGTGTGCCAGCCAATATTAGGCCACACTCCACCAGAGCTATAGCCACATCCACAGCTTTCCTAAGAGGAGTGGCTACAAAGGACATTCTAGAGGCTGCTACATGGAGCTCCGTGCATACATTTACCAAGCACTACAACCTGCCTTTATACTCCAGATCCCGAGCAGGCTTTGCTTCGGCAGTCCTGCAGGGCATTTTAGCTACACCATCACTTTCTTAGTTCCAACCACCCCCAGCTTGGCTATGGTATTCAACCCATATGTTATGACTGCAGTTGCATTCTTGAAGGACATAGTACAGTTTTGTACCTACCATAAATGTAGATGTCCGACAGATATGCAACTGCAGTCGGATTTTCCCACCCTCCTACCCCTCTGCAACCTTCTTTATGGGTCCACTACCCTATTCCTATTAGCTGGGGGTATCTCCTATGGTGTATCTGTTTATTACTGTTGTGCATGTCTGGAATTGTTTATCCATTCACCAAATCTAGGCAAGAAACACTGAAGAAGATGGCGTCGGCCGATGTCTTTATACTCCAGCCGTTCTGGCCCGTCGGAGAGGGACTGTTTACCAGCCCACGGCGGACCCAGACTTTGGAATCCGGCCGACCGAGGGCTGCCTGAGGCAGGACAACCCATATGTTATGACTGCAGTTGCATATCTATCGGACATCTACATTTATGGTAGGTACAAAACTGTACTTTATTCCATGTGTGTATCAAACCCTGCACCTTGTGTTTGTAAGGCAAACACCCTAACAGTTATGCCAACCTACCATTACTTAATAAATGTTTATTTTCCCTTCCACGTATTCAAACCCTACATCTATTGCACCTGAGGCCATTACTCTACCCCGTCAGCTATGTAGATGTCTTGTATCTTACTATCCATATCCATATAACAAAGCTTCCGTTTTTCTCAGTTTTTGTATTACCTTTTCTTTAGTCACCTCCCACATACCTTTAGCTGCCACACAAGAATAATTTTTAATCCATACTCCTAAATAGTTCATTTTATCATGTCCCTATAAATATGGATTTTGCTAAACCAAATCATAAGTGGGTACATAATTTACCACTATTGCCTTTGTTTTAGCTTCATTAATTTTGTAGCCTGATAAGATTTGGATCTGCCTAAAAATGTTCCACAACACTGTAATATCTCTTTCTGGTTTTGTCAGGTACAAAATAATACTGTCTGCAAAAGGAACCAGCTTTTCTTGACTATCATGCCAATTATATCCTTTGCCAGTGATTCTAAATATAATGCAGATAACAAAGGGGAAAGAGGACACCCCTCCCTGGTTCCTCTGCTTAAGCAGAAGTTATCAGAGAGGACCCCACCCACTTTAATTTTTGCCGCTCCCTGGTTCCTCTGCTTAAGCAGAAATTATCAGGAGGACCCCACTTTAATTTTCGCCTCCAATCCCTCATATATCTTTCTAATCAACAAAACAACACGAACTAAAAGAATGTAAAACAAATACGACAATCCAGTCCAGGATAAAAAAGCAGATTTAATACGTTCTAGGGCCTTGGCATGTACTGCCTTCAATGGAATATAGAACCTTTGTTAAATCACACCTTATATACAACTTAATAAATCAATCAAGTAATAAATTACATAATTAAACAGTTAAATTAAAACTTTCCAATGCCAAGAAACATTCATACCATCAGGATTGTCGTATTTATCTTTGTAATCAACCTTGTAAGTTTTTCAGGATAAAGTCCCAGCTTACTCTGTCAAATGATTTCTATGCATTAAGACCCACCAAAAACAATGGTATTTTCTTACACTCTACTTCCCTCTGGATCATCAGTGTTCTGTCAATGTCAAATGTTTGTCTCCTCTCCACAAAACCACATTGATCCATATCTATAATTTTGGCATTACTTTTACCATTCTTTTAGCCATTATAGATGTGAACACTTTATAATCATGATTTAGTATTGAAATGGGCCTGTATGAAGCTGGATCTGATGGATCTTTACTCTCTTTAGGTATTACAGCTGCCACTGCTTTCTTCCAGGATATTCATACTTCTCCTCCTATTAAAATACTTTTAAACAAAACCTTCCAGCTCTTTATCAGGTTTCCCCCTAGCTTCTAAACTTCCACAGGAATACCATCTATTCCTGGGGACTTTCCTGTAGATTGGTTATATATCACAATTTTTATCTCATCTTCTCCTATCTAACCATTAGTAATTGAGCTTCATCTACCTCTAACCTTGGCATATTTAATTTTTCTTAAACATTTCCATTTGTATCTTTTCTTGATTTCCATATTTCTCTGCTTTATACAAACTTTCATAGAATTTCTGAAGTATTTCTAATAGCACTGCAGGATCTCATTACATTCCTTGTTATAGGCTCCCTAAGTTTGGTGACCGCCCTTTCTACTTTCTGTTGCCTAAGTCATTGTGCTAAAAGTTTTTGTGCTCTGGTGTTATTATCAAAAAATAGCTGCTTAACAGCAATTTTTCTAAACTCGTGTATATTATTGAGGCAATCCCTTATTTTCTGCTTAGCATTCTGAAGTTGATCCACTTCCTGTTCTGTGGGATTCCCACTCTTCTGCAATACTTTGTCAGTCACTGTAAATAATGCTTATTACTTCTTAACCATAGCACCCTTTCTTTTATTTCCACCCTATTTTTAAACTCCACCTTAATTTTATCCCACCGCCTAGCTATAATTTCAGAAGTAATTTCTATCCTCTCGAATAGAGCCTGAATAATCTCCACTACCCATTCCTTAAATTCCTTTCTTTTCAACGCATAGGAGGGAAAGCAACAGTGCCTCATTTTTATTCATTACCCAGTGTTTTTATTTTAGTTGTTATTGGCACATTATCTGAAATAATTATTGGGTGTGTATCAAGTCCTTCAGTTAAATGCACATGTTCCTGTGAAATGTAAATCATGTCTTCCATAGCCCAGTTTTTATATCTTGGGTAATAATATGTAAATTCACTCTGAACTCCTCTTACTGAATTCACATCTTCCATCCCAAATATTTTCATAAATTTTTTCAATAATCTACCCTGCTTTGTTATACTTTCCCTTCTGGGCCCCCCAGACACATCTTCACTGCTGCAAATTAAATTTCAATCCACCCACCTTTAAGTAATATTCCTTGCTGAAAATTGATTATTTCTCCCAGAATGTTCTGAAACTTTATTATAGCAGTTTTAGGTGGAGTATAAATACATGCCAATGTAATCCTCCTCCCTTACCGTAGCCACATAGCACTACAAATCTGCCATTGTTATCTTTTTTATCCAGTTCTATTACTATTGGAGCTCTTCTTGCAATTAAAGTACAACTCTTTTCTTTTGTCACAAATGTTCCATGAACATCCATGCTGAAAACCTTCACATGTTCAGTTCTTTCCAAGTGTGTCTCCTGTAACATAGCAGTTTACACTCAACATTTTAATATAGTTCACTATTCTTTCTTTTTTATATATATCTGTGAGACTGTTGACATTTAAATAAATTACAGAAAGCATCATTGTATTAAAAAGTTATTATTCCCACCTTTTGTGTATAACACCTTTTTTTTTAAATGTCTAGTTCCACCTTTTGTATTACATGCATATACTGTTTGGCAGTTTGAACTTTTATATAGTTGTTTCTTGTCATATCTATTTGAGCCTGTGTCACATCTTACAAAACTTTTTGATTTATTGAAAGCCCTCAAACAAAAAACAAACAAACCACAAATAATCTGCTAAAACATTAAATACTAACACACAAAACTGTGTACATCTTCAAATATTGAAGTTTTACCCTCCAAATAGGAACAAATGTCCCAAACTGACAGCCACACTGACAGACTTAAGTTAACCTAAAAGAAAGGTTATCCATGCTAATATGATTGGTGCAGCCTGTGCAACTGTTTTTTTCTTATCTTTTTAGCTCTCCCAACTGGGAAACCCCCTGAATGCTTTCAGAAAACATTATCTCCTAGCCATTTTCTCTTTTCTTTTACCCCCCCCCCCGCCAGTCACTCTCCACCAGACTGCAACCAATTTCTCTTTATCAGATTGTCTCCATGGAGACATGAGAACCAGAAAGCCAGTTTCTTATTGCGAGATTGTTTCCATGAAGACATGAGAACCAGATGGTCAGTTTCTCTTTATCAGATTTGTTTTCATGGAGACTTAAGGGCCCGATACAGAATTGCTACTAAGCATGCATTTATTTGCTAAAAAAAGCCTCATAATATTCATTATTCTTTTTCATTTACTTGCTTTTTCTTAAAATTTGTTACTAAATCAATCTAAGGTTCTTACTCCAGTCAATCCCAGTGCAAGACCACATTAATTTTTCTTTTGTCATGCTGTTTTAACCAGACTTTTTTTTAACATCGCAGTGCATACATTCCTTAAAACTGAACAAGAAGAAAGAGAGAAGGGAGAAGGAAAGGGAAAAAAGAACATCAGCACCTATTTATAACTCCCATTTAATTTAAAAATAACTGAGAAAACTTTACTTTATAGCATGAAAAGAAAACCAAACACCACAAAATAGTACTATTATGAAAAAAAGTTTTATTTACTTAGTTAACTTTCTCTTCCCCTCCCCAGAGCATTTCCAAACATTAATGACATGAAGTAGGGCTTATACTCGATTCCTCCACAAGTCCAACAGATTCTTAAAAAGTCCAATATTTCCAGATTTTCTTGTTCTGTCATATTTCACAAATATAATTATTGCATTGTAATCCTATAATAAGTTACTGGTTTTATTCCATGGTTCATCTCCATCTCCCATATCCTGTCTCTGCTTAATTTCCATTGTACTGTCTATTCTTCTAGTCAACTCTCATGCTCCCTTCCTTCTGTCCAACATTTTCTGTTGAAACAGTGGAAAAGGTTTCACATGTACAGTCTCTCTCTGTGGTCTTTATTGCCAGAAGAAGAAGAAGCAGAATCTACTTCTGTTTCACAGCTCCCTTTTTGTTGGACACACTTTTGTATTTCCTCCTTAGTATGTACTTCATCAGAAGATGATTTTGTCACTCCAGGGAAGAATACCTTGAAGACAGCAGTTTGATTCTCACACCTGAATCTCGACATTCCCTGAATAATGGAATTAATTTACTCCTCTTCTGCCTAGTGTACAATGAGTAATCATTCTCCACAAACATTCAGTTGTCTCCCACTTTTAGTATTTTGTCCTGCCAGTTTTGTCAGAAGCAATTCCTTCTGCTGGTAGGATTGCATCTTTACTATTAAAGGTCTAGGTTGCTTTCTCATAGCCAGGTTTGGAGCATACACACTGTGTGCCCTTTCAACTAACAACTCCTGCTGTGAAATACCAGTCCAGTTGCTTATTTGTGCTTTCGTAAAATTAATGCAGTCTGTTCCTTCCAGCTTCTCTGGTATGGCTGAAAATCTCAGGGTTTCCCTAGATGCTCTATCCACATATTCTGCCAGCCTCTTCCTCATTTCAGACTCTGATTTTTGCAGCTTTATCACCTCATCTGAATATCTGTTTAAAGTTTCTTCTATTATTTCCAGCTTTTTGTTGTTTGTATTGATGTACTCCATCAGTGTTTCATTTATTTTAACCAGGTCTGTGTGCAGTTGTTTTATGTCTTCATGTAGGTTATTGGAAGTCATGTCTGGAGGTTGCATTGCTTTTTGCCGAACAGCTGCAGAACTTTCCCAAGTTAGTGTTTCTTCCTCACTTTTTGTAGCTGATTTCTCTCCAGGTGCTCTGTATTTCTTTTTTCTTGGCGTCCAGGCAGTACACTTACTAGCTAATTACTAAAATTTACCCATAAACACAAAAGTTTACTGCCCTTCTCTGATGAGTTTCTGTTCTCACACTGGGAGAACTAGAGTTAAGCTGTTACTCAATGTGCAGCCATCTTGGAAGTCCCAGAGTGAGTGACTCTTGAGCCATTTGACTTGTGCATGTGCAGCATTTCCATTAGGGCAGAGTTGGAGATTGCCGTATAGGCTAGGCAGAAGTCACCTCTCAGCAGGCTGTAAGATACAGAGTAAAGTGACAGGGCTTTCAGCCTGTAATAACAACTACAGAATTTGTACCATTGGAAGGTGCTGAGGGAGGAAGCTGTCCCTGTGAGGTGCAAGGCTTAGCTTGTACCTGAACTGATGTTGAATTAATTGACAAATGACAGCTTGGTTTGGAAGGAACATTGCTAGTAAGGCGAGGTGTTTGTGGCAAACTAACTGGAGATGTTGCTGTTTTCACAGGTGTGAAAGCAGAAGAATGAGAGCAAGCAGTCATAGGCAAGTCTGCATCTCTAGTTAGTATAGAAGCTGTTTCTGGCAGTCCTTTTGAAATTAAATGGTTGACTTAGCAGAAGCAGTTCTTTTTCTAAAAAGGTGATGCTTGGCTGGGCCACAATATCATCTTTCTGCAGTCATGCCAGAGACACATCAGTCCCAATCAGCAAGGGCTTCCCAAAGACATGTTCATTAAGTTCAGCAGCATACTTGCAGAACTTGAGGTGCTCATTCTTTTTTGTCCTGCAAAATTGGCTCCTTCATGAGTTGCTGGACTTGGCTACTGCTGAAGCGTGGAAGTTTGCCGATGATTTGCTTGGCAGTGCTGCTGTGGGACTTTCCAACTTATGCCTTACATGCCAGGGCCCAAGTCTGATCTCTGATCTGCATCTGTAATGGGCATCGTTATAGTCAACAAAGAGAGAAGAGCGCTTTAATGCCATTATTAGCCTTTACAATATTTCACTGGTGGGGATGTGCTCAGTTCTCCTAGGCTGATGAAGTTTCCCCCTTGGGGTCCCAGCCATGAATTTGCTGATACTGGAAATGCACTTGTCTGGTCCACAAACATAGTTAATGATGACCTGGAGGGCAGACTTTTGAATTTCTGCATCACTGATAAACATTTCACCTTCTGCAACTTGTGGGTTAATACTTATTCTTACATTCAAAGTGACAGATCCAGGCTCATCTATTACTGAAACAGATTCTGCCAGCAGGAGCTGAGTTTTTGGCACCACAGAAAGGATTGCCAGTACATCCAGGGCATAGCATACAATATCACTCCTTGGCAATGGAAATAAGCTGCAGCATAAGCTGTACACATGATAAGTCTCTGGGAATGTTTTGGGTTATCAAAAAGTACTAGAGAATCATCAGATAACCTATGTAGAAGATTCTATAGGAATGAGAAGTGTACTAATTGGTTCTCTGACAGAGTAGCTGATGCATGGAACAGACTACCAAATTACATGAAAGCAAGTACTAGTTTAGATATTTTTAAGAACAGCCTGGATATTTATTATGGGAACAAGTGATGTGAAGTTGTTCAATCTCACCGTTCATTCTTCACTGATGGGTTCGGAGCCGATCTTCGGCTCCGACACGGCCGTTTAGCAAAGCTCAAAGATTACCAGTAGCTCGAGACCAAGCCCCTTATCCCATGATGCACTGCTGGAATTACCTCAGATCTAGTGTGCCGCGGCACTGATCTCTTGGTTTCCAGTGTTGCTCGAGACTTTTTGTGGGATATTCTGCATATTTGCAAGTTTTCTTCATTTTTTCTTATATATTCTTAGATATTTTTAGACTGTTGTTTAGAAGTGTTCCCCTTTCCCTTTTATAGCTTTTGCTTCTAGCCACGTTATTTGTGACTTTTTTGCTTCTTGGCCATTGGCCTGTAGTTGTGTATGCTAGTTTAGGAGTTTATATTAAAATTTCTATATTGTATTTTATATATATCTAGAGTGGCCCATTTGGACTTTTGTTTGTGATAGTGTGTTTTTTGATCATAGCAGTTGTTGATATTTTTTCGTAGTTTGATAGTATATATATATATATATACATATATATATATATATATATATATATATATATATATATATATATATATATATATATATATATATATATATATATACATATATATAAAATGTCTGAAGATAAAGAAAAACACCTGAAGTCTGGCTTTAAAAAATGTCCAGACTGCAGACAAAAAAATGTCTGTGACAGATGCACATGTTCAGTGTGTTTATTGTTTGGGTGAGGTGCACCTTCAGGAGCCCTGCAGTATCTGCCACTCCTTTTCTTCTAGGGTGCTGGCTGAGAGGAAGAGGAAACTTATAGATCGAGGTCTCCTTAAACACCCCTTTGTAGAAGCTTTGTCTGACCAGGATGGGGCCAGCAAATCTTCAAAATCTTCCTCGGAGTCTAAAGCAAAAAAATAAAAAAAAGTGTAATATACTGTGACTTCGGCTCCACAGCCTTTGGAGCCGACAGTCTGTTCTTTTTGGAGCCGGGACTCTGGCTTGGAACCGGTCTCTGAGACTCCCTCTTCTCTACTTCTCCAGTCGGCACCATCAGTGCTTTCTTCCAGGTCCTCTGTTAGCCTTTCAGATTCAGATATGGATCGACTGGTAAAGAAGCTGTTAACGGCACCAGGCCTAGCTAAATTGCTGTCGGTTCCGACCCGGACGTTAAAACCAAAGACCACACTTCCGGAATTAACTACTCCTCCTCCGAGCCGTACCTGTCCTTCGGAGCCAGAGGAGGCTGACTTGATGATTGTAGAACCCTTGGAGCCACCGGCTGTTCCAGCGTCATCAGCTCCATCTGCTTGGATGTCTTCGGTGCCGACTGGGGACTCTAGGAGCCGATGCTCCCCTTTTGGATCCGGGGAGGATAGTCGCACTGACTTGTTGGTGCTGACTCTCTTGAGATCCTTAGGCAGAGGGGTGATTGGCAGTCCAAAAGCCATACTGAGGATGAGTCGGTTCTTCTGAAGACTTTCGGGTCTCAACATTCCACCTCCTGGGTGTCTCCACCTTACGATGAGCTTATGCAATTGGTCTCTCGTAGGGCGTGGGAGTCGCCAGAGTCCATGGAGCCTGTCCCTCGGAGGCCTAATAAATTTATTTCTGCCCCCGTGGATAAACCCTTTCTGTCTAAAGGAGTTCCTGTTGATGCCATGGTGGCGGCGGCAGCCACCAAAAAGGAATTGTCTGAAACTTCCGCGTCTATCCATCCGCCTAACAGAGAGTCCAGGATCATGGATAGATATGGGAAACGCATGTTCAGTTCAGCGACTTTCACTCTTCGATCATTGAAATATCTCACCCATTTCACCAGACTGCAAAGAGATCTCCTTAAGGAACTGGGAGATTCTCTTCAGGGTACTGTAGCTGCAGGCATCTATGACAAAGTTTCTGCCCAGTTTTCTACCCTTAACTCCATTGTGAACTCATCCATGCGTCTCATATCATATGCAGCTGATGGTTCGAGTAGGGCTGCAGGTACAAGGATTGCTCTTTGCAGGCATGCCTGGATGTGCCTCTGTTCCTTTGCGGAGCCTTTCAAGTCTTCATTCGTAAACACCCCGTTTGATGGCTCATACTTGTTTGGGCCAAAGGTAAAGGAAACATTGACCAGGTGTGAACAGGAGGGAAAGACTCTGTCTGCCGTCGGAGTCTCTTTTTCCACCCCTACTCGGCCTTATCCCAAAGGCCAAAGAGGAGGGAAGATGTGGTTCCGGAAAGCCCAAGGAACCTTTCAGGACACATGTGGAGAACCCCCTTCCAGGAGCAGAGGAGGGGGTAATAATGGAAGACGCCGCCCTCATGGCAGAGGGGGTCCGCAACACCAGGGTGACAAAGATCACTTCTTGGCCAACCCTACTAGCGCTCCTGAGAGGAGGCCCGACTGTCCTGCTCTGGAGGTGGTCGGGGGTCCCTTATCTTTGTACCCAGAAGCCTGGCTAGATATTACAAATGACAGATGGGTACAAAGCATCATTTCCAGTGGGTATTTCATACTGTTCTCCTCTCCACCCCTTCCCGTCAAGAGAATCCCGGACATTCCACCCAGTTACAGGGAACAAGCAACCACAGAGGTCCGCAAGTTGCTAGAAAAAAGAGTCATCCAGCCAGTCCCAGCAGACCAAACAGGATTCAGAACTTACTCAAGATTCTTTTTGGTTCAAAAGAAAATGGGACTGGAGACCCATTTTGGACCTCAGCAGACTAAACCAATTTGTGAAAAAAGAGAAGTTTCGAATGGTCACGCTTCAGTCCATACTTCCCTTTTTAGGGAAGGACAGTTGGATGTGCTCGATCGATCTCAAGGATGCGTACTACCACATAAAAATGACCAGACCATCCAGAGATCATCTGCATTTCCGGCTGGGATCCAGTCACTACCAGTTTTGAGCCCTGCCCTTTGGTCTCACTACAGCCCCCAGAGTGTTTACCAAATGTATGGCAGTGGTCACTGCTCACCTGAGGCGTCTAGGATTCCAGATGTTTCCATACCTAGACGACTGGCTCCTTACCTCCACCACCAGGCATCATCTGATTCAGGCAACAGAATCCACTGTGACACTCTGCAACCACTTAGGCATTACGGTCAACTTCGGAAAGTCTGCCTTGTCACCATCGCAGCATATCGTCTTTATAGGGGCAGAGTTAGACACCTCAACCACCACTCTACGTCTTCCAGTTGAAAGGGTATCAATTCTTCGCCAACACATCCCTTCATTGGTTTCAAAGAACAGAGCTCCAGCTGCAGAGGTCTTGAAAATACTAGGTTTGATGGCGGCAGCAATTCTAGCCATTCCATTGGCGAGGATGCATATGTGGGTTCTTCAATGGCTCCTGTTCACTCAATGGTCTTACCAGGAATTGCCAATGAACCATACGATTCTGATTACAAACTCTTGCAAGAGGGATCTTCAATGGTGGTTGACGTCTCTACATGTCACAATAGGATGCCCCTTTGTACTCCCCCCTCCAGTAGTAGCCACTGTGACCACGGACGCTTCCCTGATAGGGTGGGGGGGCATTTTCAGGGAAAGACTGGCCAAGGCACATGGACGGATCAAGAGTCACATTTGCATATCAATGTTCTAGAGATGAGAGCTGTACTTCTGGCATTGCAGTACTTTCAGGACTCTCTTCCTCTAGGGACAATTGCCATACAGACAGACAGACAACATGTCAGTGGCCTGGTATTTGAACGAACAGGGTGGGACCAAGTCTTACTCCCTTTGCCGAGAAGCCCTCAGAGTTTAGCAGTGGGCTGTGTCATCCCAGCACTTTCCATTGGCAATGCACATCCCGCGGAGAGCCAACGTGATAGCGGACAAGCTGAGCAGAGCAATTTTGTTGCCACACGAGTGGTCCCTCAAACAAGAGATTGTGGACAGGATTTTCCACAAATGGGGCCAGCCTTGCTTTGATCTTTGTGCCAGCCACATCAACACCAAATGCAGAAGCTACTTTGCCCTGATACCCCCTCTGGGAGAACCCCCGAGGGATGCACTCGTACATGATTAGCCACTGGGTCTCCTCTATGCATTTCCCCCAATTCAGCTGATACCCAGATTTTTACAGAAAGCAAAGTCACTGGGAAGGACTGTCATTCTTATAGCTCCTCATTGGCCTTGGCAGATTTGGTTTCCATTTCTTTTCCATCATCTCTTGGAGGATCCATGGATCCTGGACCCAGTTCCAGACCTTCTGACACACCCGTCAGGGGACCTCCATCCTTCCTTGCAGTCACTGAAGCTAACCACTTGGCTGCTCCAGTTCCCCGTATAGCCAGGCTTCATAATCTTTCATATGACACAAGTCAAATTTTGTTGGCCTCCCATAAACCTTCCACCAGAAAATTGTATCATAGTAAGTGGAAGAGATTTTCCATTTGGGCTTCTAACAAGAACCTTGATCCTTACCAAGCTCCATTGTCACCCATTCTAGAATTCTTAACTAAGATTTTTCACGAAGGAGCGGCAGATATTACTGTTAGAGTCCAGTTAGCAGCTACATCTAATTTTCATCTAGGTATTGATGGACTAAATATTATGCAACACCAGTTATCCAAGGCCTTCCTCAAAGGTACCTTTCACATGAGACCTCCAGTGAAGACTCCTTATTCTTCCTGGAGCTTGAATTTCATGCTATCCCGTATTATTCTACCTCCCTTTGAACCAGCATCATCTAGAGAGCTCAAGTTTCTGTCATGGAAAACTATTTTTCTAGTGGCCATTACTTCTGCCTGCAGAGTGTCAGAGCTTCAGGCATTATCTATCAAGCTCCCCTATATGATTTTTCATCCTGACAGAGTATCCCTTAGGACTAACCCTTCCTTTTTGCCTAAAGTATTTTCTGAGACAAACATCAGTTAAGTTATTGAGTTGCCCGTTTTTTTCCCCAACCATGCCAACAAATTGGAATGCATTCTGCATAAACTTGATGTTCACAGACAGCTTAGCTATTATCTGGACAGAACAAAAGACATCAGAAAGTCACACCAGCTTTTTGTTTCATTCTCTGAAGCCAGAAAAGGTAGACCAGTGGCTAAAACAACCCTTTCTAGGTGGCTTTCAGATTGTATCACTTACACGTACTCATCTGCTAATAGGTCTTTGTTGCATAAAGTGAAGGCGCATTCAACCAGAGCAGTCTCTACTTCTTCGGCCTTTCAAGCCAAGTTACCCCTTGATAATATCTGTGCTGCAGCCACTTGGTCTAAGCCTCACACTTTTGTCACTCATTACAAAGTGGATAAGGCCTCCAGGGATAGGGCTTCCTTTGTTTCTGTGGTCCTGAAAAATGTACTCCCGTGAGCTACCCAGGATTTAGGGTGCTAGGGACACTACCCATCAGTGAAGAATAAACAGCGAGATTAAACAACTTCACATAAAGAAGTTATGTACTCACCATAACGTTCCATGTGAGTTGTTCTATCTCGCCTTCATTCTCACTTCCCTCCCTCCTTCCCCCAGCTGGCTGACAATTGACCTGGAGACTGACTTCGTCCTGGTTATTCAATGTTTCTTCATGTCTGGGGGGATTAGTCCTCTTACGAGGATATGGTACATGCAGCAAACAAGATCTGAGGTAATTCCAGCAGTGCATCATGGGATAAGGGGCTTGGTCTCTAGCTACTGGTAATCTTTGAGCTTTGCTAAACAGTCGTGTCGGAGCCGAGGATCGGCTCCAAACCCATCAGTGAAGATCGAAGGCAAGATAGAACAACTCACATGGAACGTTATGGTGATTACATAACTTCTTTTTTGGTATATTGGCAAGCTAGAAGGGCATTGATGCCTGTGCTTGAAACATTTGTATGTATGTAAGTTGTGGAAGAGCTCTGCTGGTTCCCAGTACATGCGAGCTGGTCCAAACTCGATAAATGTGATAAATTCCATCATCTTCACTACCTGGTCATGTGTGTACAAGCAGGCCTTGTAGGTTGGCTGTGGATGGATGAGAACTCATCCACCCTGTGCTCTTTGTAGAGACTGCTTTACCTGCTCTACCTTGATGGTAAGATGCCATACAGGTGTGTTTGGTTGTTTGGCAACTTGCAAATATTTCATCATTACTTAAGAAAGCTCCCTGGTCTTCCAGATTCAAAATCTCCAATGTGCTGATCTAGTTTTACAAGGTGTCAAAGACCATCTTGCTTATCAGTAAGTTCCTGGACAGCGTGGAAAGAAAAGGGTACTGAGAAGAACATTATGAACATTATGACCTGGCAGCATCCTGAGTCATGGGAACACTGCAAGAGCCACAAGGTGTATCTGACATCTGCCAGTGTGTTGGGGGGCAGCATGCACACCTTTTCCGTGGCATCCTGATCATATGCTAGGTAGTACAAACGCAGTGTGACCCCTGTTGCTGCCATTGAGGGTCGGGGAATTTGCAGCAATTTCTGAACACCACTGTGGGCCACAAATTCTGCAGCAAATTTCTTATGTAGCAGACATGGAGCTAAATACTGGAGTGCTTCAAAGGTGAGCTGAACATCATTTGTCTGCTTCAGGTCGATATAGTACATTAACAACTCGCGTGCTCCCATCTGCATGAAAACAGCTAACAGCTCCTGGTACTCTCCATGTGGGGTCAAGTATTGCAGAATCAATGCCTGGCGTAAGTGGGTGGAGATGGTAATTTGTGTCATTAACCCAAGGAGATATTTCTGACCAATTGCTGTTGGACAGCTCACTGAATGTCTGTTCTGAATCTGGGAAACTAACTTTATGTTTGGATTTTTTTTTTTGAGTGTTTCAGCTTCCCACCTTTTCCTTTCCTAATTTCCAGTTCCTCCATGGGAATATTGGTGGGAAGAGTTCAGTTGAAAAGAGAAGTCCTTGTCTTCACACTTGAGAAATTCTCCATCCACTTCTCCATCTTTGTATACCATATCTTGAGCCTTTTCATCAACAGGCAGTATATTTTCATTTCCATCTTTCTTAAGACAGGAGGAAGGGGAGGATTCTGGTTCTTGACTGCTCAAATACCAGTCCTGCTCCTGTAGTTCCCACAACCATTGCAACATCACTGGAACCAGCTCCGAATTCTCTTCCCTGTAGTTAGCAGCAATATCTTGATTCTCCATGGCTCCAGTCAGCAAGCCCATAGCATAAGTCCTCAGTGGTTGCTGTTCCTCTTGTGCCCATTTGAATATGTTTTCAACAATTCCTTCCTTCTCTTGGAAACAACAGCAGTTTCTAGTCCAGGCATGATATCCAGTAGGAAATGGCAAGTAGCAGTGTTCAGTGGAGGTTCTCTGCTTGTCATTACATAAGCATTTACCAGTGCATTCATGAAGTCATCATTTTTAAACAGTATTTTCAGGAGCTGACCTAGCATGCATGGATCTGCACAACCTGGATGCCTGTCATCAAAGGGATCTGGATTAGCTTTGTGGTATTCCTCCATTTCTTTCTCAACCAATTCAGAGACCTTGATAAGAATCGAAACCATATCATGACCGTTTCCATGGTCCTTCTCCCACTATTCCAGTAAAGTAGACAATTCTGCCTTGGAATCCACTGCAGAGGAAGCTACATTGTTTGCCATGGCACAGTCTCAGTCACCAACATCTGCCTACTTGTTTATGACTGCCAGTACAGTCTCGTGCCAGTGATCCAAGCATGTGCTTGGCAGTCCCCCCCCCCCCACCAAACAACCCATTTCTACAGCTAAAGCTGCCACAGCAGCAGCAGGTTATCCATAGCAACCTCTCTAAGTATTAGAAGGAATACAGAAACCCAGCTACATGTTTCCAAACCAGTACATCAAGCATCTTATATCATTATGTAGAACAGCATTGTGGTCCTTAGTGCAGTACCTGAACAGCAGTGACTGGCTGAAAATGACTTGGAACAACATTTTTCATACATTGGAAGACTGACGAAGAACAAAGGATAATGCTGTCTACATGAGGGGAGGTACACTTGATAATGTTGTAAAGTTAGAGTAAGCATAAATGACAAGCAAACTAAATTATATGTATAGATAAATATGCAAGTACATTATCAGCAACAGGAAAGGAACACAAGTTTGGATAACATGATATGTGAGATGAGTAAAGAAAGTAGCTGGTCTAGGAAGAATGCCTCTCAGCTCTCAAAAATGCTACCATTGATTACTCTCTGGCTGTCCTAAAATTCATGATTTTTTGATAGAATAGTCTGTATTATAAAAATCTGTAAATAGTCCCAGATGTTTTAGTTGCACACTTTTTTTAATATTTAGAAAATGTATGCTAAAAACAAACCTTATTCTGTCAACTTTCTGAAGGAGGAATACATTTTAATGTGTTTATGATTCTGGACCTTTGCCCCTGTTTATTTTAAGCTTTGTTTTTGATTGTTGTGGAAGGAATTGAGAGTTGCATAGCAGAAGCAAGCTTTCTGTTATTTTAAGCAAAGCAAAATAACTGTCAAATCTGAAGATGTCAGAAATCTATAAATCCAGTAAACAAATGAAGTAACATCCTGCTTCAAAACAGAACACATAGCTTATCACTTTCTTTGGAACTCTGGTTAATTTTCATTTTAAAAGTTAAGGATATACCAGCTTGTATGTACCAGTAAACAAAATTACTAGACTATAGAAAAGTCAAATTAGTGTGGAATAATAATTTATCAACCAAAATCTCCATGTTAGCGATCTTGAATTGTATCTCTGACCTCTGAGTTTGGGTTCATTCTGTTTATTCTAATATCTTGCTACAAAGACTGTGCTGATGTAATGAAGTTCATTGCATGATTTCAGTAAACTTCAGTTTGGTATAAATATTTCAACATTAGCACTGTGTTTCATGACAAAGATTTAATCAAAAAGTTAGGCCTGACAGCATTTTTCCTCTTATTTTTCTTTAAGTGCCAGAACTTGGGAAAGCTTACTACAGTACAGTTGGGGCATGATAACTCTGGACTGTATGCAAAGTGGCTGGTAGAATGTGTAATGGTCAGAAATGAAATAACTGGACACGCTTACAAGTAAGTATGACTTTCCTTGGAATGGTTACATTCATTAATGGTTTATCAAGCACCTTAGCTAAGCCCTGATGGGGATAGCAGATATAGCAATTAAAAATCAAAATAGGGTGTAACATGTAGATGTGATAGATATACAGCATAATTTCAGTGGTGCAGTTCTAAGTTCTACAGTAGTGATGTTAGTCAAGAAAGTAGCTTGCAAGTGAAGCGATGAAAGCAGTGTTCGGAAATCTAATTTTTTTGTCTTGAGAGTTGGGCATGTAGGCTGATTTCATTAACCTCAAATTGATCTTGTATTGAGTGAGACCGACCTACCTAAGAGGAAGCGCTGGTCACCAGGCATCAAGGAAGAGAGTGGTTTCTTTGCATGTACATCCCAGGTTCTGCATTTAGAAGCCCAGGCTGAACATGAAAACTGGTACTATTTGGAGTTCCTACGAAAAAGCTGTTTTGTCACTCATGTGGTCGTGGGATAGCGAGGGACAGGCAAATGTGACTTGTACCAGATGCTGAATCCCAGTGACTGATATTTATAACTGTGAGGCCAACTCATTTATTCATATCTATATATATTTTTTTATATATTTATCCTAGTATAGAATTGTTTTTAACTTATTTGCTGAGTTGATTGATATTTATAACTGTGTGTTATCTAACATTCTGAATCACTCATGCTCTGCTATTTTGTATTTGTTAACCGGGGTAAATTCAGTCCTGGAGGATTGTCTGATTAAGCGACTTGCTTAGAGTTACACAGTAGGCAAATGGAGGCCGAGGGGATCAAACCTTGGAATGCATGATGCAGCTTGTTTAACAGTTCTAATCCTGGTAACATTAAAAAAACTGTTAGAGAGTACTTAACAGTTGATAACATTACCAAGGGGGCTGACTCTTCCTTAATCCATTTTTTAAAGGTTAAAGAGGCACTAGTCCCTTCCCCTTGCAGACATAGTTAACAAAATGTTATAA
Source organism: Protopterus annectens (assembly GCF_019279795.1). NCBI lineage: Eukaryota > Metazoa > Chordata > Ceratodontiformes > Protopteridae > Protopterus > Protopterus annectens. The sequence goes on from NC_056751.1 coordinate 831,304,969, forward strand.
ATTACATTTACCACATCAGTAATGGAGTGATGCATGAAGTGCATCATCTGGGGATCTGGGATCTGTCAGGGGTTATAGATCACTCACAAGCACATGTGTGAATTTACTGATGTTGCATATTTTCAGATACATGTGATTTCAGTAGTCCATGATCTAATTCTGGCATCCGTGTGAGCGACAACCGTATATATTTTTAGAGCTAGCTTCCTTCTGAATTTGCTGCTCCATGGGATACATCATAATTTTTATTTCTGGGGTCCTCAGTCTTATTCCCCAGTCTTGGTATACCATCCAAACATGGGATATCTATGTGACAACACTGCTTTCTTAGTGAGTCATACCATTGTCATTGGTGACATATGTTATGTGCAGTGGGTGGACATAACTAGTATTGTTAAACAGAGCATACGCTTATGACTTATTCTCTTTCCTTATAGGTAGCAGACATTCATTGGTCTCTTTAGTTAACAGCAGTATTTACCCTTTTATGAGTGAGCTTTCATCTGTTCTTCTTTTGCAGGATCACTGACATTAGTCTGTGTGTCAGCATATTCAGAAGTCAACACTGCATTGTCTCACATTCTTTGTTTTGTTACTGCCCAGAGACGGCTGCATACATTTTACTTCTGATCACAAAATAATTAAAAAAAAATTCTCCATTTGGAATTTTCAGTAATTGCTAGAATTAATTTATATATTTCTGATTTCAAGTACTTGCAACAAGTAGACAGTAATAACTTAGTTTACTCTTTCCTGCATATCTTCTTTAATTAAGACTGCAGCAGGCAGCTTCCCCCCCAAAAAAGATTCCTGCACAAAATGTGTATGTTCTGTAGAGGTGGAGCCAGCTTTAATATACTGTGACCTCTGTAAGTCTAGTTGTACATCATGATGTCTGATAGTCTGATGTTACCTAGATAGCCGTCTCTACAACAACTGGGCAGTCTCATGGTATTCATTCCATGTTTGGGATATCTGTGCTTGAAGATAAATGGAAAACAAATGTTCTGCTTAAGAGTTTGGCATCACAGAATAACTTTATAAAAGAGTTTTTTTTTTCTAGCATTGTTAACTTATAAGTCCATCAGCTTAGTAATGTTCCTTCTCACCGAATGAAGAAAAATTACGTTCTGTGGGATCAGCAGATTGATCTGTTGGACCACCCAGCACTATTTCCGCCAATGCAAAGTGCACTGAGCTGGTGACTAGTAATGGTTTGTGTGGATTTTGGAAAACAAATGTTCCTAACCTCCTGGCCCACAGGTCTCTAGTACTTGACGCTTTTGATTTCATTTAGAGTCCTTATCTGCAGGATCTTTCATTCCAGATAGCTGGTCTTTTCACATTTGAAGACTAGCTGTGCAGTTTTGGAAATTAATATTGTCTGCAGCTTAATCAAAACAGAACTTCTCTAAAAAAATCTTGCTTTAATGGAAGAAGTTGTCTCACTAGTGCGAAGAGTGTGATCTAGTTCCACTCCAAGTACAATCTCCCCAAATCCCAGACTACCTTTCTGTGCTGCTTTCAGAAATACTTTTTTATTAATTCATCAGAATGCTTTGCTATGCTTTAGCAATGTGTTTTTATTGGGTTCCCCCATTGATCTAGTCCGGCAGCTAGCACAGAGTTCTGCTGGTGTTAGTGCAAAAGATTAGGGTTATGAGCTGTTAATTGGCTGCTTCATGTAGTGCAGAATTTGATTCCTTCATCCTCCATTTGCCTACTGTTTGACTCTGACCAAGCCCCCCCGGCTATTGGAAATTGGGTTAGGCTCCTCAACTTCATCGTGGACTGAACCTCCAGGTTTGTAGTGAAGTTGTTTCACAGAATTTTGCATCCAAGTCTTCCAAAAAGCTGTGGTCCCTTCTTAGGAGCTAAGTTTGTTCTGCGTGTCTTGGCAAGCTTATTTGAGCTAATATTCTGTAAAATAAGCACATTGCTGGTATTCACACTTGACTATAAGGGTATCAGAGCTTAAACTGTCATGTTGTGATCTTTATGAGCTTCTGTAATGATCTAATGGCTGTGTTTCAGTCCTTCTGCCCGGCCAGAAATTATGTGCAACATTGTGCTGAGTCATCCAGTTTCCCTTCGTGTATATTTCAAGGATGAACTGTTCACAGAATGGATTTGTGAGAAGTCGGTTGCATATATGTAGCTAACATGTTGGTAACCCCAAGTGCAGAGCAAACTTTTCCAACTTAAGAACCTTTTGTTATAGAAGTCTTTTGAGACTCAAAGGTAAGTGTCTTCAAAAGCCTTTAGAGCACATCCTACTAAATATGCTTTTGCTGCCTTTTGTCAGAGGATGGTTATCTGCTACCATCTATGTATTGGCTTCACAATCATCAGTTCACATAATTAGCAAACGTTACAGATTAGATTGTTTGCAAAGGAAAATGTGGGATTGTTATAGCAATCATCCAAGGGAGGCTGCTGGAACCTCCACCCTCCTTCTGAATACATATCTCAGTATTCTTCCTAGCCACCACTGTGAAGACAGGCAATAAAATGTCATAGTACAGTTCGTGGAATTACCACTGTCTTCTCTTTGATATTGCTGTGCCTGTATTTCATTTTTCCTGCAGGAATACCTGTTTTATGTACTTGGGTCCTTCAGCTATTGAATAAGAATCCTGATATGTATTGATACTCAGCCCTATAGACCTGCAGCCAACCACAACAGCAGTGTGATGGATTACACTATGGCCGAACATGAGTCCTTACTTCTGGAAAAGAAAACACAGTTCCAGAATTGTACATGTGGTGACTGCAGCTTGTACAGTCTTGTCGTGTGCGTGTGAATGCTGCAACAGTGTGCTAGATTATGTTTGTGACTGGAATAGGCCCTAACTGTAGCAAGACAGTGTGATGGCTGTACACTTTGCATTCTATGCCTTGAACTGTACCTAAAGCTGGATTTAAATCAGAGTGGATGCTTTTAATGGAGCCTGGCATTGCAGCCATGACACTGTGAAATTTGTTAAACAGAGAAGTTGCTTCTCTATATGCCACCACAGCTGGGAAAGTGACAGAGAATGGATAATTTAATGATATTTTTATAATGTATATTTTTATGTTGTCCTCTTATAGGGATTCTTATGTTATTTCTGTCTTCTCATTACCTTACAAGCTTAATTTATGTGGCTTCTGCTCTGGGTAATAGACTCAAGGTGAGGCAAGATTGTAGTAGTATCACTTGTCTTCAGGCATTCAAAGTCCGTGAGCTGTATTTCAGTTACTGCGTATAAAAGAACCTTTGTCAAACTGACAACTCACAGCACAAGCAACATCATAAAGCCACAATACTTCAGTCAACCACTCCTCAGGTGTGTACCTTATCATAATGAATTACCTTCTTTATGGTTCACTACTGTGTTTCAGTTGTCCACTTTACATTTACTAAATAGCCTGTGTAGCATTGGATTCTTCATTTATTTGTGCCCCCCCGTCCTCACAACATATTCAGTGTTTTCACTGTGCCCCTAACTTCTTTGAAAGAGTCTTTGGGGTACCTTAACCAACAGCTCATTAATTTGCATGCTCTTATTGCCTGTAGAGGTGGAGTCCTCAACACATCCTTTCCAAAGCAATTCCTTTTTCTAAAAGAGGCTCAGCATTTGTGTCTCAGGTGGCTTGCAGTGGCAGGCCCATAGGAAGCTTCTCCCTGTTCTTCCCTCAGCTCTTCCTTGCTGTTGCCATGGAGTGGGAGTACTCATTCTGTGATACCCTGGTTTGAGCATTTCATCATTTTTTAAATAAGCTGTTTGGATTTTTTTTCACTAGATTTCACAATGGGACCTGATAAATTCTCAAGGACTCTTTCAAGTATGACTGTTTTTTTTTAACTTCGATTGCAACAATATGGGCCTGGTGACTGAAGGCACTTCAAGGTTCTTGAGGAGAAAAACAATGCATCAATCTTTTTGGTTTTCTTCTGGCCAGAGCAGTCATCATCACAATTTCTCTATAGAGTCAATGATCTGAGGTGCCTTCTCAGAGGAAAACTTCATTTCTACCCACCAAGAGATAACTGTCTCATTCCTCACAGTGTCCTACAAGAGAGGTGAGGTGATGTTAATGTCATCAGGGACTTTTAGACAACTTCCTTTATTGTTCCACTGTGGGAGAAGCAAAGACCATTGCATTTTCATGGCAATGCTCTGCTTGCATAAAGTCCTTTCACACATGGTCCATATCTTAGCTGCTGACCACTTTTTATGCCACAGCATATGGATTCCAGTAGCTTTTCAGAACTGTTGTTCATTGCATGTTCTGTGGATCATCATCAGTCACTCACCATGGCATCCTATCATAAGTTCGTAGGTAAGTACTAAGCTAGCTGCCTTTACAGGCCTTTTTAAGCCTAGCCAGTATCCCTTTTTGTGTTTAAAAGAACCTGTCCCATTTGGTTACAGATTGGCCTTTCCCAACCCATGGTTGATAATTACATATTACTCCTAATGAGAATAACTGGGATTAGACCATAGATAATTTGAGGGGACCTATGCATGGGATAAAGCATTTGGGAGCTGTGTATATCCATTAGTAGTACAGGGGACATGAGGGTACATTATCTGTTTCCCCACCCATAGAGCTAAGTTGTGCTTGAAAATGGACAGGAATTAACTTTTTTATGTGGATGGGGAGTCTGTTTCATAGCAGTGATAGCCTCTGCAAAATATACCCCGTCCCTCCAAACTTCCAAATTCTTCTGCTAATGTTGCAGAAGAGGTTTAAATCCCTAGCCAGAGTATTTATGATGCCATTTGACTTACTGATGTCATGTAATAATATAATGTAATATTGGGTCAGAGGACGCCTTGTATGCCAGTTACAGGTCACCTAGTATAGTGACAGGACTTTGAGTCAGTCCATGTAGGACATGTTGTTTAGGCCTTGTATCCTTTTAGTAAGGTATCTCTGTGGGTTTTCTACTTAATGCTTGTGCCTGGACAAATACATGCCAAACGAGGTGTTACATTCAATGATTGGCCTAATGAGTTAAGGGGAAACAATGACAGCCCTTGATCTAGACACAATCCCTTTGTTTATAAGCTGTGAAATATCGAAAGACTTTCTTACAACAATAGACACACGTTGGTCAAATGTTAGGTCACTATCCACAAAGTTCCCAAGTCCCAAACAGCTGGATCAGTTCTTAGGGGCAAATTGTCAGTGTGTTAGTTCCCTTTGGTAGAGGACTTTCTAAAGGATACAATAATGCATTTTTTGATATTTAGTTTCAGACCATGATTTTGACACCAGTTATTTATTTGAGACCTTCCTGCAAGATGGCTGAGTCATTTGGGGATGCATTGACTGCTCATACCAAACAGGAGATGTCCCAGCACAGAACCCTACAGGAATTCACTGGTGAATGGTCTCTTTGTGGCAGTAACTTCCCCTATTTTGATTATATGCGTCATATCTATGAGCCATTTGGCAATCCAGTGGGGGGACATAGGGGCTTCTTCCCTGTATATATTTAGCTTTTCTACCATACCTTACTTTGGAATTGTGTCAAAAGCTTTGGCCAGGTCAAGGTATGCAGTATGTACAATTGTGCCTTCGTCAATTGCTTTGGTTGGTGATCTTTTCAAAAAATCCACCAGGTTGAGTAAGCATGACCTGCCCTTGATGAATCCAAACAGAGATGGGTCTAGTGTTTGGAGGTTGTTTGTTTGGAGGTTCCCTATATGCCCTGATTAACTAATTCCATGATAAATCTTTCCATGGCTTTGCATATGAGGGTGGTCAAACGTCTGGGTCGGTGGAAGGTCCTCCTTTATGCAGGGGAATGACTGTAGGTGTTCTCCATTTGCTTGGTACAAAATCTGTATGGAAGCTGAGACTGAATAGTGTTAGGGATGTGGCTGAATTATAAGCAATGTCTTTCAGCTTCTCCCGTTAAGGGTCACCACAGCAGATCACCGGGCCACAGATTGATTGGCAGTGGAGTTTTTATGGTGTTGAGTTGCCAGCCCGGTGCCCAACTTTCACAGAAGGCACACAGACACACACACATGTCTTTAAAACTCACTCGACTGCAGGGAGGACATGCACACTCCACACAGAAGGCACTCCAGCCGTGAACTGAACCAGAGAACCTCTTGCTGTGAGGTGACAATGCTAATAGCTGCACTTGTGCTTCATGGCATTTAAGATGCATCCAAGAATATTGTCAGGACCTATCGATGCAGCAGGTTTAGATGTTTATAGCACTTTCAGGACTTGGTCTTGTGTGTAGCTGGAGGTGAACTAGTTTCAGGTGTATCTTAAGGAATAGACATAGGGGAGAGAGGGGTAAAGTCTGAACTAAATATATCATCTAGTAAGTTAACTATATCGGTTTCAGTGTAGGCAACTTAGTTCACAGTCAGCTCATTGCTGTGTTGTGCTTTAGAGATTACAAACATAACTAAATCATGCCTTGTGATTGTCTGTTGCTTGAGTAGCAATTTTAGCCATAAAACTTGGCTTTGGTGGATTTTATTAAGCTTCTGAGTTTTGTTTATTTCGGTGACAAGGGATCTAACATTCTGGAAATTAATCTTCTTACTTTTGGTCAAAATTCATTTTCTTTTATTGTAAAGGTTGTTGATATTATGTTTCCACCATGTGAGCTTGTTTCTGGGGTTTGCCCAACACTTGTTGCTATGGGGTACAGCTACATTTGTGCAGCTGTTTGCATGCTCATATAGTGGGGTGGTGTACATTTCTGCATATTCACTGGCATTAACTTGGTTTGATGGGGATTTGAAGTTTGCCAATGTATCAGTTAGGAACAGGTAGTTTGTCTTAAAGAAATTCCTAAAGGTACTTTGGGTGGAGCGAATCTGTGGTTTCAGTTTTATTTCAAAGGAGACTGCTTTATGGTCAGACCTAACAAGTGATGAAGATGCACAAGGAACGGTGCAAGATGCTCCCATATTAGTAAGTACAGGATCCAAGATGTTATTCCTCCTACTGGGTACTCTGACTAATTGTTCCTGGGCATTTGTATTGACAAGGTCCAGGAATCTCTGTGCTTGTGCATTAGTGATGGTATAAGTTTCCCAGTCTATAGCTGGATAGTTTAGCTCACCTGGGAAAAAGGTATTGGGCTTAGTACTGAGTTATTCTAGTTCCTGTTGATAGGTGTTGCAGCTTTCTTTTGTTATAGAGGGAGTTTAGCTAGCTAATATATATAGGGTGTTGGATCTTTCTGATAGTTATTTAGACATGAAGAAGCTCCAGTTCATCTTGCTGCTTTGCTAGGCTTGATGTGAATCTCTTCTGAATGTAGACTGATATACTTCCACCTTTTTTCCCTCCCACGCAGTAGCTAGTCTAAACATTTGGTTGGAATTATATCCCTGCATAGCCGGAGTGCTCTCCTCTATTTTAAACCATGTGTCAGTCACTACACAGACGTGAATGCCTTCCAGGATGAGAAGGGCTTGTAGGGAGTGGAGTTACTTGTTCAGGCTCCTAGCACTGATCAGGAACACCTTCATATTTTCCTTTGCTTGTTTCATTATGTTAGTAGGTTTATCAGGTTAGCATTGCCTAAAAAAGGCAATATGGGGTTGGACAGTGTCTTTGCCAATAATCAAAACCATAGTGGGGACAGATGCAGGCCATCCCCGACAAAGCAGTGTGGTCTGTCGATCATATCCTCCCAGTCTGACAACTTGGACCCCCTTTGAATCAGGCCCCCAGTCATTGAAGACTCCATCAGTGTCCCATTTGGGGCATTCTTTCAGGGTGGTGTCCAACTCATAGCATAAAAATCTTAGCCCATTGCTTAGCATTCAGAGACCCTTTCTAAGAAACAGAGTGAAATTATTCAGATGGTATTGTCAGATAAGGGAGACTTGGAAGTAGAGGATGTTCATTGTGTTACACTGCTGCAGTCATCACACTTGGGTTATCCTGCCGTCAGGCGGTCCCGCAGTCGGCCAGAGTTCCAAAGTCTTGGTCCGGCGTTGGTTGCTGTCACTTCTTCCCTGATGTCAGTGCGCCAGGGGTATATAAGATGCATCCAACACCATTTTCTTCAGTCTTTCTTGCCGCGCGGTGCCCGAAGCAGAAGCAGTTCGCAAGTGCCAGTCGGCCGACTCCTGAGATTTTCGAAGTCGAATTTCAGATCCGAAGTCTTCAATAAAGCTAAGGAAGTCTGTATCTTACTGTCAAAGGAGAGGCAGGGAGTGGAAGGTCATGTGTAAACCTTTTCCCACTGGTCTGTCATTTCATCAGAATCTCCTGAGTATTATTTTTTCCCCAGTGTTCCTGAAATTCTTAAGTCTTTCACCTGAGGGTATGGATTTTTTTTTTACTATCCATTGGAGAGGGGGGGGCATCTTTATATTACAAGATCAAGGACTGTTCATTCTGTTTGGTGTGGAGCAGAAAATGACTGGTAGTACTAGAGTAATTCAAGTTTCTGACTCATTGGATTGTTCTGCTGCTCAAACATAATGAACACAAATACCTCAAGTTAAGCTCATATCATTTAAGACCAGTGCTACAGATTATGTAGACAGGGTTCTCAAACAGATGAGCTTTTGCTGTAAATTTTCCAGTCTGCTATTTTCTTGAGGCTAGAAGGGCCATAGATAATCATTTCCTCATTCATAACTTGGAGTACACCCTCACTGTTTTTATCCTCAGTTGTTCATGCATTACAAGGATACTACAAACCACATTAAGTAAAATATTTTGCTTTATTTGTTTAACAAGCTAAAAGAAACACCTATGTCTTTCACTAAATAAGGCAAAATGACTGCCATTAGCAGCTAAAGCAGCCGTGTGTAAGCATCATTTACTTTTAAATTTTCTTCATTTAGAAGACTGTCCTCCTCTGGCCAGTAAATAGAAGTCAAAACATTCCATTGTCAGGTCACAAGTATTTCGGGGGGATGGTGGGGGTTTGAAATAGCTTTTGTTTAGCCTATCACTGCCTGAGAATACATCTTTAACAGCAAGCTTTTAGCTAGAACCATCTAACAACAGAAATTAAGAATGACTCAAATTTTAGGAATTTCCATCAAAGCTTTTTAAACATCTAACACAGATAAACAGTATATTTGAAAATGGATAACTGTCACCAAATTCCAAAGCAGATGTAAACTCTTCCCTGATATGATAAGATGTTATAGTCAGGGCTGGCCTCTGGGCAAAAGGACTCCACAGTGCCCCTCCCAACAACACCTAGAGCCCCCATCCTGGTCTACCTACACCATCCAATATTTTTTTTCTCCCAGTTTGGCTTACCTTTCAGTTTTTCCTGTATTCATTCAACGGATTTTTTAAAAAAAACTGTTTCTTTACTAAAAAAACAAAACAAAAAAACAAATACTGGAAAAGCACCTTTGCTAGAGTGGCACCCTAGGCGGACGTCTAGTTAGCCTATGCCTAAGGCTGGCTATCATTGCAGTTTCCAGTGCTCACCATAGTGCTATATAACCGACTAACTCCTGTAACTGTATTTCCCACTATAGAATTTGTTCTTTACTCCTTGTAGTCAATCTCTGTATAAGTTTGCAATCTTTGTGTGTGTGTGTGTGTGTGTGTGTGTGTGTGTGTGTGTGTGTGTGTGTGTGTGTGTGTGTGTGTGTGTGTGTGTGTGTGTGTGTGTGTGTGTGTGTGTGTTGACTGGGGGCAGGCTGATAACTGACAGGCAGTAGAGTAAAATAATATAATAAAAAACTTGTAATTCTTACAAGAACTTAAACTTGTAGTCCCTAGAAAAAATATGCTTTTTGTTGTTAATGCTCTGTGTCTTTCTGTCAGGTTTTATTAATTTAACAGTTGGACATCCTCAGTAACATTCAGGACTTAGTACAGCAGGTACAAGGACTGCTTAGCACGTGTAACATCCATGGATATTTTTGCCATCACTCCCCAGATTCATTTCTGCTTCCTGATGTTCATCGTGTTTCACTGTTGCAGTCATTACTCTTGGGTTATCCTGCTGGCAGGCTACCCGTAGTTGGCCAGAATTCCAAAGTCTAGGTCTGGCGTCGGTTGCTGTCGCCTCTTCCCTGACGTCAGTGCGCCAGGGGTATAAAAGATGCAACCGACGCCATTTTCTACAGTCTTTCTTGCCGCATGGTGCCCGAAGCAAAAGCAGTTCGCAAGTGCCTGTCTGTCGACTCCTGAGATTTTCAAAGTTGAATAAAGCTAAGTACCCCGTTGGGGAAACTTTTTTCTCGCTCCAGACCGATGTCAGAAAAAGTTAACAATTGTATTTCTTGTGGGAAGCAAATACCTCATAAGGATTTTCACTCTTACTGTATTCCTTGCCTAGGCCCTGATCACAACGTTGCTAGCTGTCGGTTTTGTGCTAGATTTAACAAATGCACTATTAAGCGTCGGTTTGATTTTGCAATTCATTACTTTGGCCGAAGATTTAATTATATAATGCCGGTGGAACAGCCGACAACCGGAGATTACAAAAAACGCAAGGACAAGGATAGGCATCCGAGGTCCAAAACCGACGACGAAGCCTCTTCTAGGCCAGTCGCCGGTTCTCAGTGAGGCGCTTTCGCAGCCCCTGACGCCTGCTACCTCAGAGCCACAGGCCGCTACCGACTCCCACGTGGAGCCGACTGGGCCTCTGGATACTCAAGGTATTGGACACTTGGAAATCAATCCCTCAGATGGGTCCGGAGCCACTGAGCAGGCATCGGCTTCTGAGGGTGCCTTCAGACCTACTCAACTGTATATTAAGCCATCCTCAACTTCAAAGGCAAAGACTAAAGCAGCTCTAAAGACAAAGAAACAAGTACAGCATTCTCCTACTCAGACTTCCATGCCTAAAAAACAGATGCTCAAAATGGCCGAAGACCTAATTACTTTGATCAGGGGCTCCCATCCCCCTCCTGATAAGAGGCCTAGGCAAGATACAGAGTATGATTCTTCTGATCAGGTATTTATTTCCTCTGATTCCTCTTCTGAACAGGATTTCTCCATGCTTCCCTATGAGGATTCTGTTGCTGAAGAATCCATTCCTTCAGCCTCTCCTCCTGAGGACTATTCCTTTGGGGAAATACTGCACACTGTGAGGGAGCATTTCCACTGGGAGAGCCAAGATTATTCTGAGTCTAAGAAAAGGCTCAGAGACTTCCTGCTTCTTCCTCAGCATAGACCCCTTGCCATTCCTCCTGTTTTAGACATTGTAGATGATGTATTTTCAGAGTCCGGACTATCCCCTGACTCTTTACCCCCTGCACCTGCTAAGCCAGACAGATACTACAGGGTCCCGGATTCTCATAAATTCCTATACAAAAACCCTGCTGCTGACCCAGAAACTATATCTCTGGGTCCCAAGGGGGTTAAGGCTTCCACTGCAAAAAACCCTGTCCCCTCTGATAGGGATTCTAGGGCTCTAGACAGATGGGGAAAAAAGTATACACTTCTGCCACCCTGGCTGTAAGGGCTTTAAATTGTCAATTTCATATGCTTAAATATCAGCAATATTTAATGTCACAACTTAAACAAAAAATGTTGACAAATACTGAATGTACAGAGAACAAGGAATTGCAGGATTTATTGCATGCAACTGAACAAGTGGGAAAGCATACTTTGCAATGTGGTAATGATTCACTGGAGGCCTCTTGCAGGGCCGCTGTTACAGGTTCTGTTATTAGAAGGCATGCTTGGTTAAAGGAACAAAATCTGCCTGATCATGTTAAAGCAAAATTATTAGATGCACCATTACAGCATGATACTTTGTTTGGTACTAAAGCAGAAGAGGTGTTGAAAAAAATGGAGGATAAAGCAAAATCCATGCAGACAGTCAAGAATTTCTTACAGGTACAGCCACCCAGGCTTAGCAGGAACTGGCCTTCTAAAATTGGTCCTTTCCAGTCACAGACAGACCACAAAGAGGCAGATACAGGCATCCCAGAGGCAGATCTCAGCCCCAAGGCTCATACAGGCCTAAACAATGGGGTGCTCCTTCCTCCAAAAGCGGAGAAGACAAATCACAGCCTTACAGGAAACAGTCACAATGACATTCCTCTACCAGTTCCAAGCAGTTTCTTTTTGACAGCCCCCTTGGGGGGAAAACTAGCACTTTTTTCATCAAATTGGCAAATGATTACCCAAGACAAATGGGTTCTGAACATAGTGTCCCAAGGCTACAGGTTCCACTTTCACACCCTACCAAGGTCAAAGGGCATGCCAGACCTGCCAGACAATCAATGGGCAGAGGCACAAAAACAAATTACAGCCCTCATGGACATGAGGGCCATTCAGCAAGTACCACAACAAGAGCAGGGGCAAGGATTTTACTCCAGACTTTTTCTAGTATCCAGAAAGGACAAAACCTGGAGACCAATTCTGGACCTATCTATTCCAAATACTTTTCTGGAAGTTCCAAAATTCAAGATGTTGACTCTTCAGCAGCTACTGCCCATGCTGGGCAAGAGGGCTTGGCTAGTAACTTTGGACCTAAAAGAGGCATACCTGCATGTCCCAATCAGACCATCTTGCCGAAGATACTTCAGATTCATAGCTGGCTCAATGCATTACCAATTCTCTGCACTGCCCTTTGGCTTATCTACTGCGCCCAGGGTCTTTACAAAATGCCTGGCACCAGTAATTGCGTTTTGCAGACAAAAAGGAATTCAGATTTATCCTTACTTGGACGATTGCCTAATTCAAGCAGAGAACAAAGACACTCTTCTAAAGCATCTGGCATTTGTAAAAAGATTACTAATTGGCCTAGGGTACATAGTAAACAAAAAGAAATCAAAACTAGTGCCCTCTCAAGAGATAATATTCCTGGGCGCAAGCTTAAATACAACTGCCCAGATGGCTTATCTCATGCCAGACAAACAAAAACAACTGACCACTTACTTCAAGAAATTGGCACCAAAAACCCACTTATCTGCAAGGAAAATCCTGCAGGCCTTGGGTTTCATGGCATCCTGCATTCTACTAATTCCATATGCCAGACTGCATATGAGGAAACTACATTGGTATCTGAAAAGTGTTTGGACTCAGCATTGCCACAGCCTGGAGACAGTAATTGCACTCATTCCCTGCCTACAACAGGAGTTTCGATGGTGGGCAGAAGCCTGTCACCACAACAAGGGTCTGCCATTCAGTTTACCCACAGCCAGACAAACACTGACAACGGATGCATCAGATTATGCCTGGGGGGCCCATATGGCAGGAAAATGTATTCAGGGCACATGGCCTGCAAACCAGATGCATCTTCACATCAATCAAAAAGAGATGCTAGCTATTCAAAATGCCCTGACAGCTTTCAAGAACCTACTTCATCCAGGACAATTACTGATAAAGACAGACAACACTACGGTCATGGGGTACATAAACAAGGAGGGAGGTACTCATTCCTACCCCCTCTGCAGACAAGCAATGACATTATGGGACACAGCATTGGCCTTTCAAGTTCACCTGCAAGCACAATTCCTGCCAGGAAAAACAAATACTCTGGCAGACGAACTAAGCAGAAACCTCATGGATCCCCACAAATGGAAACTGGATCCACAAGTCTTCAGGATGATAATAAGGAAATGGGGATGCCCAGACATAGATCTATTTGCCTCCCCTCACAACTGTCAATTGCAGAGATTTTGCACAAGGATTTACCACAAGCAAGCATGGAAAGTGGACGCCATATCATTCAGCTGGAAAAATGTTAACAGTATATGCTTTTCCCCCACTACCTCTCCTTCCCAGAGTACTCCTAAAGGTCAGACAAGAGAAGCCAAAAATGATTCTGATTGCACCAGACTGGCCACGGCAGCACTGGTACCCAATCCTGAAGAGCTTGTCTCAAGGCCCAGCATGGATTTTGCCTCAAACGTCTCACTTGCTGACCCAACAAAACAATCAGATCCTGCACAGCCAACTCAGGAACTTAAATCTGGCAGCATGGCGGATAATGTAGCCATTCTGAACACTCCTCTTTCAAAAGCTGTTATGGATGTTATCTTGGAGGCCAGGAGGCCCAGTACCAGAAAGTCTTATGCAGAAAAATGGAAGAGATTCTGTGCTTGGAACCAGGAACAAGGCATTGACATGACTGTACCAAACATTCCTCAGATTTTACAATACCTGACTGAGATGCAGAACAAAGGCCTTTTTTTCTCATCAATTAAGATTCATGCCTCTGCCATTTCTGCACATTACAATACGGAACCACCTATCTTTTCTCACCCTTTAATAAGGCAGTACCTCAGAGGGGCCAAAAACATTAGGTCTCCAAGGAGAGCACCAATTCCAGCCTGGGACCTCAATTTTGTTTTGGAAAAACTCACACTGCCTCCTTTCGAGCCAGCATCAACAGCTGATATTAAATTCTTATCCTGGAAAACAGCTCTGCTCCTAGCCATTACCTCTGCAAGGCGAGTCTCGGAGTTACAAGCACTCATGGCTGTGGAACCTTTCATCATTTTTCATCCAGACAGGGTTTCTCTGAGGACAAACCCTACATTTATGCCTAAGGTGGTGTCTAGTGTGGCCCTCAATCAAACCATTCACTTGCCTACCTTTTACCCAAATCCACAGAACAAGGGTGAGAAAATTCTGCATTCTTTGGATATACACAGGCAGATATGTTTCTACTTGGACAGAACTAAAGCTTTCAGAAAGACTGAGCAACTTCTAGTGTCATATGCTGCAGAATCACAAGGAAAGGCTATCTCAAAACAGACTATTTCTAAATGGATAGGCCATTGCATCCGTTTCTGCTATTCTCAACATGGCAAATCAGTGCCTAAGGGCATTAGGCCTCGTTCCACCAGAGCAGCAGCGACTTCAGCAGCCTTCCTCAGGGGAATACCAACCAAAGAAATCTTAGAGGCTGCAACTTGAAATTCAGTGCACACCTTTACAAAGCACTACAACTTGCCTCTCTACTCTAAGTCCAGAGCAGGCTTCGCCACTGCATTTCTGCAGGGCCTCATAGCCTCTCCTAATCCTATTTAGCCCAGCCACTCTTCCTCCGCTTTGGGATTCAACCAAAGAGTAATGACTGCAACAGTGAAACATGATGAACATAGTACAGTTGTGTACCTACCATAAATATAGATGTTCGAGTATATTCACTGTTGCAGTCCAGGTTACCCACCCACCTTCCCCCCCCTTCACTTTGCTGGGACTTACCTGCACTTCTCTATCCTATACAACCTTTTTGGTGTATTTGCTTGTAGATGAAGGAAATGTTATTTTTGTGTATGCATTTCTTATGGATATTTTTTTCAGCCTACCTATTTGGGGCACCTGACATCTGGGGCAAGAAAAACTGAAGAAAATGGCATCGGTTGCATTTTTTATACCCCTGGCGCACTGACGTCAGGGAAGAGGCGACAGCAACCGACGCCGGACCTAGACTTTGGAATTCTGGCCGACTGCAGGTAGCCTGCCAGCAGGATAACCCAAGAGTAATGACTGCAACAGTGAATACACTCGAACATCTACATTTATGGTAGGTACACAACTGTACTTTCTTCACTTCATCATTACCAGTGCTTCTGTTTGGTTGCAAGTGACTGCTTCTGAGAGTGTTGCTGATGATTTTTTCTTCTTTTTATCGACAAAGTGTGTATTTCAAGGTTCTACATTCCTTGATAAAGTAATCACTTTTTATTTCCTCTTTTGATCTCAATAGTTTGTGGGACAATTCATTTTTTGCCCTCTTATTTCTCTCAGCATTGGCTTACAAACCTGCTTGGCCTGTCACTTTTCTGGCTTCAGAATGAACATCCTCTATTTAAAAGTGTATCTGCAGAGCCCAAATATCTCCCAGTGACAACCATTGTAAGTATGTCATTTGCTTAAGAGAAGTCCACAGTTCTTTGACATGCATCATTTATCAAGTTTTCAGTAGGGCTACTGTCTGACACAAAGAATAAGTTTTTGGTGTATTTGATAAAGCAAGCCCTTGCTAACTGACCTCAACCACCTAGTTCTGAATCTGCACTCACCTGACTAGAGCTGTGAGCTACCTTCTGATGTCCTTCCTTATCACTGTTGCAGTATTCTTTATTAAAGGGATATCCTGCCGAGGATCACCAAATGTCCTACCAGCATGCCAAAGCCGTAGCTCCTTCCAGGTGCCATATGTCAGACATATGTCCAGCGTCTAAGGCGAAAAGTACATAAGTGATGCATGAGCACGTAATCCTCAAAACTTCTTTGCCAACAGTCCAGATGCCTCTTTTGAATTAGTCAGTTTCTGAACCTTCAAAAAATAAGTACCCCACTGGGGTCTCTATCTTCCTTTTTTCCTTTGGTTGTATTACCTTTTACATGTCATCCAGGAAGGGAAAAATACGAATGTGGGAGGCAGGTTCTCCATAAAGATAGACATGAGAAATGCCTTTTTTCTCTATGGCTATCCACAACCATACTCTGTGTAATATATGTCAAGTATTTGTACTAAAGTCCCTGCATAGCTGTCTGTCTTTCTGTTCCATATATTTGGAGAACCAGTGGCTGAAATTATTAGCTTAGGGATCCATAGCTTCTGAATCCTCCTGTCCCAATGTTCAGATGACATGCATTGAGACTTCTGCTGTTCACCCTGTTCCAGATGTCTCCATCGGGTTGGATGTAGAACCCAAAGACCTCATCCAGTTTTGATGCCAACCACCTTTGTCAAGACCCAGTTGGAGACTGAGACGGGGCTGCCTACCCCCACATCTGCTGAGGCTATGTCTACATCTGCTACAGACAAGGAGGGTGAACTGCTGCTGATTATTTTGTTGGGGCCTAGGTGGATTTCCCAGATTTCTTGTTAGGGGAAAAGTTCCTGGATTCCTTATTTAAGTCAGTCAGGGGTCTAAACTCCCTCAGTTTGTCAAAGCTGGTATTCCTTAAAAAAAAAAAAACCTGGCATGTGGTTCAGGTGACTAAGGACCCCCAATAAAGAATGGCAGGACTTTACTCAGGGTCATTTTGAAGCCCTTAAGGCTTTGAAGCCTCCTCATGGGCTATCTATTCCTTCTTCTCTTCCCTGGTCTTCTACCCCTTCTAAGTGTCCTCAAGATTCTGATTACTCTGGAGAGGATGTGGGGTTGTATTCTGGAGAAGAGTCCTTTGCCTACTTTTCACAGATCCATTCCCCTCTTGCCCTTGGGTCTGAGAAAGAGGAGTCAGTTTCCCATGATTACCTTGTTAAGGAATTATCTTTTGGCGACACTTTTGTTCTCATGATGGAACATTTTAAGTATGTCTGTTCCCAAATTTCTGATATCCAGACGAGGTAATATGACCTCTTGCACATTGACTCACCTTGGCCTTCTGCAGTCCCTCAAATGTTGGATGCCCTGTTGGACACTTTTTCTCTGCTTCCCAGGTTACTGACTCCCAACCTGCTGCTCCAAAGAAACCTGACAGGTTCTGAAAAGTCCTTAAAAGTTTTAATAAAAAAGACCTTCTTCTGGCCCTGCAGTGATTTCTCTGGCTATTGATGAGCCTTGTAACTTACTGTCCTCTTCCAAACTTTTATCCTTTGACAAAGGCAGTAGGGTGATGGGTAGATATGGGAAAAAGGTTTATACATCTGCCACAGTGGCTTTCAGGGCCATAAACTACCAGACCTATATAACAAGTTATATGCTGGCTTTTCTTTATAAACTTGGGGGTGTTCTGTCTGATAATCCTGATTCAGAAGCTAAGTCTTCTGCCATTTCCCTTTTGAACCCTACTTCCTAGGTAGCTTGTAGCTTGTCACTTTTAAAAATGCAGTCGTGATGCTGCTGATGCCTCTTCTAGGGTGGCTGCATCAGAGTCTGTTATGAGGAGGTATTCCTGGTTGAGTTTACAGTCCCTCCCTGAAGACATTAAGGCTAAGTTAATCGATTCTCCCTTAGACAATCAGAATCTGTTTGGCTGTGCTACTGCTAAGCTGTTCAGTCCGTTGCAGTATAAGGGATAGGCTATGAAGGACCATAAACAGATGTACATTTCACAGATTCCTAAGTTTCAGAAGAGTTACCCATCTAAATCACAGCTTGTAAGTGTGCAGCAAAGACAGCCTCCCAGAGGTAAGAGATCTTCCTAGAGGGAGGTTTCCTGCTAAGCCTTCTTAGGGTATTAAGGGTCAAAAGCCTTTTTTTCTGACAAATCTGCCTCTGTTTAACACTCATCCACATCTGCCCCTCAGCCAGATTCATCTTTCCCTCAAACTGACTCTGTCTTTTCCAGTTTGGCAACAGATCACCGTAGATTCTTGGGTACATTCCATCATTCAAAAAGGTTATTTCATGGTATGGAAGTCCTTTTGTCCCTTTTTGGGCATTTCCCAACCTCCTGTTTGCCAGCTTCCTCACTTTCCTTCAGACACTCCTGTGGCATAAAGCCCTGACTACAACTGAGGAGACCCCGATTCAAATAGCATCTCGGGTGACTGACAGAATGGCAGGTAGAGATGGATGGGCAGACCCTTGGACATCTACAGCTGATGATCCTTGGTGGAGGTTGGGGAGGGCATATGGTATATGTGCCAAAAAGAGGGGGATATGGTGCAGAAATGGCTGAGCTGCTGCGGAGCTGGGATGATCTGCCATATATCTCCATTGCCTCCGCCGAGCATACCATTAATACTGCAGGGGAGGGAGAAAATGGGAAGGTCACAAAAAAAAGACCACCCCAGACAGAAGCACAGATGTGCTGAGCCCTTCCTCCATATCCTTTTTCCATGACTCGCCCCAACATATTGGATTAAGTCTGGGGGTAAGAAGGAAAATAGCTGGTAGATCTGGAATGGACAGGTGTGGGGGAGGGTGTAAAAAGAGTGAAAAAGAATAAAAAAATACACCATCACTTTCCTTCGATTCTTTGAGACCTTTTGGTGCAAAGTACCATTCAGCCTATTTCTCCCTGTCATCTGGGCAAAAGGTTTTATATCAGATTGTTTGTGGTTGCTACGAAGAAGGGTTCTTGGAGCCCCATTCTGGATCTCTTCTTTCTCAATACATATCTAAAAGTTCCCTCATTCAAGATGTTGTCTCTCCAGTCTGTTTCCTGTGTTGCTTCCTTAAGGCCTTCCTAGTTTCTCTAGATCTGAAAGATATCTACCTTCACTTTCCTATTCACCCTCTCTTCAGTAAATGTGTATATTTCTCTGTTTCCTCCTCACATTATCACTTCTCTGCTTTGTCTTTTGGTCTTTCTACAGCTCTGAGAGCTTTTGCCAAATGTCTGGCCATGGTGGTAACCTTCTGCAGACTTCAGGGAGTTCAAATCTTGCCTTATTTGGCCAGCCTTCTGATTTAAGCTCCCTTTCAGCAGCTTTTGCTTCAGGATCTGAAGTGAACTGTGCTTTGCCATGTGGAGTTCACATTAAATCTCAAAAAGTGTGTTCTGAACCCTTGCCAATGTTTGGCTTTGCTTCCTTCTCCTAAGATCCTTTTCTTAACAGTTTATTTCCAGTCCTTTGAGAATCTTCATAAGACAACACCATGGTTATGTGGTACATAAACAAGGGTGCACCAAATCTTAGCTTCTTTTTAGACTGGCTCTTCAGGCATGCAATTTTGCTATTCACTGTCAGCTTATCTTTCAGGCAGTGTGCATTCTGACAGAGCATAGTCTCGTGGCAGACTGGCTGAGCGGGTTCTGGGCAGACCCTCAGAAATGGAGGCTTCACAGGGAGATATTTCTGGTAATTGTACATCGGTGGGGTACTCCTCAGGTAGATCTTTTTGCCTCCCCTTTGAACAGGCAACTTCCCAAGTTCTGTTCCAAAGTGCTAAGCTCTCTGGCTTGGAAAGTAGATGCTATGTCTTTTAAGATGCCTATTTACAAAGTTCCTGTGCTTCTGTATTGGGACCAGCCACGATCAGTTCATGTGCCAGCCCTTCATTTTCATTAGTGTCCACAGCGTGTTTATGAGATGTATGACTATAGTAACAGCTCACCAGAGAATACTAGAGGCTAAGGTGCGCCTTTACCTAGACAGGTGACTCATAGCTGCACCACCACAAGTGATGCTGATTGCAGGAACCCATTCTATGGCCTGACTATTCCATCTTTTGCAGATTATGTTTAGCAAATCAAGTTGCAGACTGCCCCATACAATGTCAGTTTTCGTAGGATGCATTCTAGATATGTTGGTGCAAAACATTCCTGAGCCAGGATATGGTTCAGAACCTCCAAATTTACCCATCCAACTCTTACTAGAGTAAAGGCCATCACTCAATCTATTCTCAAACTGCTAGGCCACATGGCAGCAGCTGTTCCAGTGATCTGATGCATGCCACCTCTTCGGTGGATCCTCAGATTACAGTGGTATCTTGCACAAGTACTCTCTCTCAGATGAAATCACAC